>NC_061093.1:25226220-25270640 GCF_015104395.2 Macrobrachium nipponense | reverse complement strand
TATACATATATATATTTATATATATCATTATTATATTATATATATATATAATATATTATATATATATGTGTATAACTGAATCACGAAAGTTAGGAACGTGATAAATCCATAAATATAGATATATGCCACAAAGGAAAAAATAAACGAAGGAGGCTCTGCGAGACCTTTCGACGTTAAACGGCCTTTACTAAGCAGAAACTGACATACATGAGGGAAAAGACAATACAGGAAGATTCGTATAACTGACAGATAGGGATTATAAAGAGATTAGTACCTAGAATCCGACACACCTGGAAGATGAGTAACCTTCCCAAACAAGCATAAACAATGGGTGCAATTAAAGGTTTAAGACAATCACCTCAGATACAAGGACAAGACAATTAAGGGATTATAGGTGACAGCTATTCAGAACTTTGGTAAACAAAACCATATTCACTTTACATATTCACAATACATGTCAGACATACATTACAACGAAGATAACTCTAAGGCAACTGATTTTTATTTAAGTCTATAATCATATCTTTGAGGTCATTCTTAAACATGTTACAAATACAAGGGTCTAAATGAAAAAGGCCACGACTAACATTGAAATTACATTGAAAAGTAAGTTGTATTAAAGCAGATTCTAAAAGATTTCGTGATAAGACATCTCTTGACCTTGCAATTACTGAACTACCTATAATCCTTTAATTGACTTGTCTTTGTATCTGAGATGATAGTCTTAAACCTTTAATTGCACCCATTGTTTATGCTTGTTTGGGAAGGTTACTCATCTTCCAGGTGTGTCGGATTCTAGGTACTAATCTCTTTATAATCCCTATCTGTCAGTTATACGAATCTTCTTAGTTGTTTATTGTCCTTTTCCCTCATGTATGTTAGTTTCTGCTTAGTAAAGGACGTTTAACGTCGAAAGGTCTCGCAGATCCTCCTTCATTTATTTTTCCTTCGTGGCATATATCTATATATATATATATATATATATATATATATATATATATATATATATATATATATATGCATTCAAACTTAATCCACAGGTGACAAAGTAGATATATAAAAACCTCATAAAAATGTTGTGTATACTGTATTAACTCACGCGAGATTAAAACGCTGGTGGCCAGTTTTGTTATGTGGTGGTTTCGGCTTTTTAGCCCTAGTTTGGCCGGTTTCACTTGTTAAGGGGCGGTTTCAGCTGTTTGGTCACGGTTTGGCCGGTTTCATTTGTTAAGGGTTGATTTCAGCTGTTTGGCCCCGGTTTGGCCGGTTTCATTTGTTAAGGGTTGGTTTCAGCTGTTTGGCCCCGGTTTGACCGGTTTCATTTGTTAATGGGTGGTTTCAGCGTTTTGGCACCAGTTTCACTTGTTAAGGGTAGTTTCAGCTTTTTGGCCCAGGTTTGGTTGGTATCACGTTACACAATCACAGGCTCCATTCACATGGAAAGACCACGCAGGTTAAATGCGATTGTTTCCATTAATGTATAAACAGAAAATTCCTCTTTATTCCCCTGAAGATCATTCTCTGAATTCACGGAAGAATCCATCCTGACGATGCTCATCTGAGGCGCTCATCTGCATACGCCTTGCCGAGCCGACGCCAGGAATATCAAATTTGTACAAATCTGTACTTGTTATGATAAGAGGAATTCGTCTGAGGTTGTTTCAAGGCTGCCACTTTTTCTCTGTCTGCCGCGAACTTTCTTCCTCTGTCGGGGTGTTTTGTTTGGGGGGGGAGGGGACGGGGGGGGGGAGGGGGGGCCGCTTGAGCAAGACGTCGCATCTCTGGGGGAATATTTATCATGTTAATGGCAATCGCTATATTTTGTGTCCTTTATGGCTGACAGTCCTATTTCCCTTCTTCGCTTCTTATTTTTTTTTTGGTTAGGGTTTAGTTTTTTTTTTCTTGATGGTAATTCTTCGATTAAGTTCGTGGGAAATACGTGTTTTTTTAGTAATTGCATAATTTAACTAACTTCAAGCGTGTGTATGATTACATGCACACATATGTATATGTATATATATACATGTATATATGTATATATATATATATATATATATATATATATATATATATATAGTAATATATATATATATATATATATATATATATATATATATATATATATATATATATATATATATATGATATATGTTATGTATTTATTTATTTATTTATTTATTTACTTTTTGATTAAGGAACCTCTTGTGTCTGACATGACGTATAGGGTTACTAATACGTGACCATGACTCGAATATCTAATTAGGGGGGTGAAACCCGATCGTCTTCCATAATGCGTTGGTAAGGGGAGCCTCAGAAAAGCGATAACTAGCTCTCGCAAGTCTTTTACAAATAAGTAGTCGACGAGTAGCCGGGGGATAATGATACTAATCATGCAGGTATCAAGTTTTTTTTGCTTAAGTTTAACGGTTCTTAAAAATCATCTCTTACTCATTATGTCTCGCTTAATTGATGGGCGTATTTATGTTATCGAATGGGGAGTCTGCTTCAATCCCTGTTCTCGCAGTCTGTTGTTAACGGTGGATAGTGACCTAAAGATTAATGCCACAAACGCTCGGGCTGTGTCGTATGGGTCTTTTGCTTTGTCCTTAGTGAGAGGGTTTTGAGCTGCTTAGATAGTGGGTATGTTCGTGAGGTTTGAGTTGCTTAATTGGATGGGACATTCATGGGTGTCAGTTTCCTAGTTGGAGGATACATTTATGGGTGTAAATTTCTTAGTTTGAGGGTGCATTCGTAGGTTTTAAGTGCTTAAGCTGGAGGGTACATTCGTGGATTTTGATTTCCTTAGTTTCAGGATACATTCGTAGGTTTTAAGTGATTAAGCTGGAGGGTACATTCGTGGATTTTGATTTCCTTAGTTTTAGGGTACATTCGTGGGTTTGAGTTGCTTAGCTGGAGGGTACATTCGTGGATTTTGATTTCCTTAGTTTTAGGGTACATCCGTGGGTTTGAGTTGCTTAGGTGGAGGGTACATTCGTGGATTTTGATTTTCTTAGTTTTAGGGTACATTCGTGGGTTGGAGTTGCTTAGCTGGAGGGTACATTCGTGGATTTTGATTTCCTTAGTTTTAGGGTACATCCGTGGGTTTGAGTTGCTTAGTTGCAGAGTACATTCATGGGTGTGTGTTTCTTTGTTTGAGGTTACATTCGTGGGTTTTAAGTTGCTTAGTTGGAGGGTACGCTCGTAAGTTTTGATTTCCTTAGTTTTAGGGTACATTCGTGGGTTATAAGTTGCTTAGTTGGAAGGTACATTCAAGGGCTTTGAGTTGCGTAGTTAGAGGCTACATTCGTGGGTTTTAAATTGCTTAGTTGGAAGGGTATAATCATAGATCTGAGTTCGTCAGTTTTGATGACATGTATTCATGGGGCAGAGTTCCTTCGCTTGAGGGTACATTGAAGAGCATCATTTGTAGCCTTGCGTATATTTACTTGCTTTGCTTAACGATTTCACAGAGCATATTGTTCAGTAAATTGAATTTCATATTTATTGTTAATTATATTATTTTGATTCCTCCTTTTCCATGCTCATTGCACATTTACATACTTTATCTTAATTTAGAAATTCTATTCCGGGAAAGTTATATATTTAATGCTTGGCATGCCATGACGATTAGTAAAATAAACAATCTGTATTTGGAGTTATTGACAGACATTAAGCTATCACTGGTCAGAAAAGATTTTTTTTCTTGTATTTTTATGCATGCAAATCTTTTCTATTTGAAACTTGAATTTTATTATTATTATTATTATTATTATTATTATTATTAATTATTATTATTATTATTATTATTATTGCTAAGAAATTCACAATCTCGTGAAAAACAATCTGTGTAATAAACATCCATAATTATTCAGTAAACCGTATTATTATTTTACATAGTAAAATAGTTTACTATATAATGATGGCTTATTATTATTATTATTATTATTATTATTATTATTATTATTATTATTATTATTATTATTATTATTATTATTAAGCAGATGAAAACTATTCGTATAGAACAAGCCCACAGGTGCCATTGACATGCTCAGCTTCATAATTAGGATTAGGGCAACGAAGATAAAATATCTGTCCTTAATTCAAAAAATAGTTGAAAGTCCATTTTCTTAAGAGGAAATGTATTTCCACAATCGACAGTGAACCGCCAGTTCCTTTTTTACCGGCTGTAAGGAAGATAATTTTTTTTTTCTTTTTTTAAATATATACAGTCTTTTACTGACTAAGAAATTCTCCGTGACTGAAAAGGTATGGTCTAAGTTTTATTCATCACTGTGATCCTTGAAATTTATTAGCATATCAAAAGTAAGATGGTCCGCAGGTATAGTGGTTAGTTTGGTGGTATGCCAGTGAGATGTCCAGATGTCGTGGGTTCGCGTCTACCCCAGGGCGATGAAAAATATCTGGCTCTGTATCATGATCAGTTACTGCTGCAGTGTGGTGATCTGCGGTGGGAGGTTGAAACCAACTTTCTTTGGAAGCTTGAATTTCAAGTCAATGGCCCCTTTAGTGTGCTTGTTCCATGTGATAGGTTTCATACCAGGGTTTGCAATGATTAAATCAAACTGATTTAATCAAGTGATTAAATAATTGATTTTTGTCATTAAAAAAAATCATGATTCTTTCGATTTGTTTGATTTTATTTTTTTTTAATTTGAAAGCAAACAAATTGAAAAATATGGGTTGGAGGGTAATGAAAACTTAAGCATAACTGTGCTGCATCGATTTATTTGGATAAAAAAAAATTGCAAGTACATACTTTAGCCCAGAACTGGAAACCATAAAGATAGATAAATAGTAATTCTGTCATAAAATAAATTTTGAGGAAAAAAAAAGGATTGAAAAAAATCTAACAAATAAAAAAACAAATAAATAAAAAAATCAAATGAATCACTGATTTTTTAATTTTTCATTTAAAATTTTTTTTAAAATCACCAGCCCTGGATTTTACATAATTTCATAACTACCGTGAAAAGTCATACAGGAAAGGTGAGGATGAAGTTCAACGAAATTGTCCGAAACTAAGAGAATGAGTTTTTTTCTCCCGATTCTCAAACTCTGGAAGTTCAGTCATGCAGCGCTGATTGTTGCTGCATGAGTCACTTTGACATCGTGGAGAAATATAGCATGTTTTTAGTCGGCCTAACTTTTCCCCTTTTATTTCCTTTTCTTGGTCGGATTTACAGCACTTGAAGAAAGCGTTCTTATGAGCCAACTTTGAATAACAGCAAAACTGAAAGAAATTTATGCTTGTTTATAAATCAAGTAACAAGTTTAGTTTGTTATTTGATCAACGTAACGGACAACGCTTTGCGTTATTGTTGCATTACTATATTGCATATTAGCAAATGTTAAAAATTATTCGTTATTACTGGCCAGAGTTAAAAAGCTAACTAAAGGAAAGCAACATGGCGTAAAATATCGATATTTTCTAAACTACCAGTAATTGTGCTAGTAAATACTAGAAACAATAAAATGTCACGGAACACGAAGGATGATGGTTCTAGACTTACAATTACATGTTCTAAGACAACTCTGCTGGTGGTAGCTTAAAATACTGAGTAGGAGACCAACAGAATTTTTACAAATATAGTACTTTCTGGTGATAGAAGTTAACTCTCGACGTAGTTCGAAAGTCACGCAGAGCCGTTGGTCCCGTTGCTGAATAACCACTGGTTCCATGCAACGTAAAAACACCATACAGACAAACAAACAAACAAAACAATTCTAGTACTCTTGTCAAGCTTGTATTTCAAATAAGTTAGGTTTAGATAATAACATCAGATGCCTGATTTTTACGCTGTGCATATCAAAAGTTATAGGTTGATCGTTAAGTACAAGATACTGTTACAGTGGCGTAAGAATCAACTTGTCAGCAAACTTAGAAATCACTAGAGTGACGAAGGTAACATCAGCAGATTATTCCCTTGATAGTACTGGTAAAGAATCTCTCCACACATTCAAAAGACTGAGGTGTCGGTAACAATGGCACAATGGCAAAAGTGAAAATAAAAGGAAATATATCGTAAGAGCTGAAAGATTTGAACGAAATAAAATATGGCCAAAGTGGAAATAAAAGGAAATATATCGTAAGAGCTGAAAGATTTGAACGAAATAAAATATTATAAACTTTGAAGATTAGTATAAAAAATCAGGAGAATCTAGATTGTGGAGATATTTTCTTATGGAGAGATAAATAAACCTCATTCATCATGAGAGATCATATCGTAATATTTCCCTTTGGCTGCTTTTGTGAAAGCCTGATAGCTACTTTAGTAAACGCAGTCTCTCTCTCTCTCTCTCTCTCTCTCTCTCTCTCTCTCTCTCTCTTCTCTCTTACAAGGGATAGAGACGACTCTTTCCAGAATGTATATTTGATCTTGTCCTGTCACTGCTCGTTTAGCCAAGAAGTACTCGCGAAACTCGTAGAAAAGAATTTGTTGCCTCAAACCTTTTCCTCAAGTTTTGCACACTGGAATTTCTCCCTGTCCTCTGGGACATTTCATAATCTACATTTGTCAACATACAGAGGGGCAAACATGAGGAAATTCTAGTTTTGTTTGTGTACACTACAAACACGTAAGAGCGTATATAAGGGAAAATACGTGGAGGAATTCTACGTTTTCTCTTTTTTAGTTTTAAAGAATTATTTATATAATGTGAAAATTACAATTTGTGGCTCTATCGTGAGATTGTAATATGAAGTGAGGCAATCGGCAAAATACGAATCCATTAAAACTACATTGCTCTTAATGCCATACATAATTTTTGCGCTATTACAGTTGCGAATGAAGAGGTTTTCTGCTGTTTTGCATCGCTGATCCCGTATTTGGCAGAAAGAAGAAATGCAAGGCTGCACGTCATAAATTATTATTATAATAATTATCATTATTATTATTTTTGTTATGATTAGATATAGTACCACATCTTATTTAACCCCAGTCTTGCATTCTTCTGCTAAGATATGCATTATAATAAATAGTATTATAAGTTTACCTGTATTAATTAATTAATGAGATTCCTGACTATGCAGATTAATTGCAACGTCCTGATTCCTGTGTGCAAGGAGAAGAATGACAAAAAGCTTGTTTAAACCCAATTGGTGTCTGGGTGGCGTAGTATTCTCTGATCACGCATCCTCGCGAACAGTAAAGAGCCTTTCTTGCCATAAACGCCCACCACAGAAAGGATTAAAAAAAAACCAAGAGACAGGATAACCGGTAACAGGCGCTTGCAGAATGGAGTGACAAAGGGCGGAATGCAGAATCGGCGACAGAGACACAGCGAGTCCGTCAAAATCCAATATCCCGTAATCTTTTCGCCCAAAAAGGATATCGACAACCGAGACCTGATTTACGGTCCTCGAATTCGCGAATATGACACCAGAGATTTAAATCTATTTGTCTACTTCGAAAGTGCAGCTTCAGCGCTCTCTGTGTCTCTGGTGGGCTCCGTCTTCTTCTTCTTCTTCTTTTTCTTCTTCTTCTCCATGGGAAAATTTTTATTCCGTCCGTTACCGGCCACGTAATGGCCGTCGTTTGATATGTGGTCTGGAAAACGGATCGCGTGTGCCTATGAAATCTGATAAATCTATCTGAATGTCTGTACACTTCCAGAAATATTTACCACGGAAAGAAATGGATGCGAAATTTATTGAAAACAATAAATACATAAATGAATAGATAAGTAAATAAATTAAATAAATATATTATATATAAATAGATATATATATAAATAGATAGATAAATAAATGAATAAATAAATAAATAAATAAATAAAAATCAAATAAATAAATAAATAAATATATAAATTCCGTGAAAAATTCAAAAGTTTTGGAACACTTTTCATAACTGCTCATTCAAACTCTTCAGTAGATATTTTTATTATTCTAAGAAAATGGCCGAGAGTTCAGGACAGTTTCGGGAAAATTGTTATTTAAAACCACCCTTAAAATGACTGTTTTGTTAGAACAAGAAGAATAGAAGCCTCCTTTTACCCAGGTGACCAAGAATAGAATTCTACGTTTAGTGAATAAATAAGATAACAGTCCATTCTCGGGGTCTCTGTTGAGCCATTGCGTTTGTGTGTGCATGTGTGCGTGTGTATTGTATTCGTGGGTGTGGGGTTGGTGGTGTTTGGCAGAAATAAGCTAAATACAAGGAGGAGAATAAAGATAAGCCTAATAATAAATAGTAATCACAGAACTAAAATGATCATGAACTTATAATAAACACAAATGAAGGACAGACTTTCGAAGCGTAGCACGCGACCTCATTCTCCCATTTTGGAGTTAATGAGCACGACAGAGAGAGAGAGAGAGAGAGAGAGAGAGAGAGAGAGAGAGAGAAGGTAAGTCAGTCCTCCATGTATTATCTATTCTGCATTATGTATGACAGGATGAAGTTACGGCAGGAGTTTCTTAGCCATTTGGCGTGAATGAATTTGGGGATTATCTTGGCTGTTGGAACAAGTTCTAATAAGTATGCTCTGAGTTACTCACAACTTGCGATTTCTCAGGGGAGGCGACGAGGCTGAAGGAGAGGGTGGAGAGGACGGAAAAGGTTGGAAAAGAACGGAAAAGAATATGGAAAAATTGAGGTGAGTTTGCGTGTGGGAGAGGTAGCAGAATCCTGCTGTTTGTATAAATGCGGTTCTTGTAGCATTTCGTGTCACCAAAAACAGGATATTTAGCGAAAGGTTTAGGTAGATCGGAGACTATTTGCCGGGGACACACGAAAATCAAGGTATTGATGTTCGGTGAGTTAAAAGGTCAAACACTACTCATGCGGGCATTCACACTTACAGAGAGAGAGAGAGAGAGAGAGAGAGAGAGAGAGAGAGAGAGAGAGAGACTACCATTAAATTATTGACTGGGAGTTCGATAGACTGAAAACGTTTTTCATTTAATACTAATTTAGAGTAATATTGAGAGAGAGAGAGAGAGAGAGAGAGAGAGAGAGAGAGAGAGAGAGAGAGAGAGAATACTATTAAATTATAGACTGGGAGTTCCAAAAACTGAAAACATATTTGTCCTTTAATACTCGAATGGCAGTGAACCATTAAAATTAAGAACATATATTTTTAATTTAATAGTAATTTAGAGTCCAAATGTGCTTACATATCAGTTATTTAAAACTATTGCCATCCAAAACCATCAACACAGTCCTTGATATAAGGTTAAAAAGAGACGTCAGCAGAATAACAAAAATTATTACGAAAGAAAACTGGGCACTGACATGACTTTACAGAAAAAAAACTGCGCACTGATATGACTCTACAGATAAAACTGCTCACTGACATGACTTTACAGAAAAAACTACTCGCTGACATGACTACAGAAAGAAGTACTCGCTGACACGAATTTACAGAAAAACTGCTCACTGACATGACTACAGAAAAAACTACTCACTGACATGACTACAAAAAAAAAAGAAACTGCGCATCGACATGACTACAGAAAAAACTGCGCACTGACATGACTTTACAGAAAAAACTAAGTGCTGACAGTACTTTACAGAAAAATAGCGCACTGACATGACTTTACAGAAAACTGCGCACTGACATGACTACAGACAAAAACTGCGCACTGAAATTACTTTACAGAACAAAACTGTGCACTGACATGACTTTACAGAAAACTGAGCACTGACATGACTACAGACAAAAACTGAGCACTGAAATTACTTTACAGAAAAAACTGCGCACTGACATGACAACAGAAAAAAAACTGCGCACTGACATGACTTCACAGAAAGGCTGGAAAGAGCAATTGAGACTATATCCGACGTAAGCTCAACTCCAGCACCAGGATCAGCGAGATCCTTTTAATTGTCCTCTAATTAACTCTCTCGTAATGACAGACTGACTTGAAATCAATAAGTATCCGGAGAATTCGTATTTAATTAGTCTCCCTTGCTTAGTGAATCATTTAATCATTTTTCGTCGTCGGAATTTGCTCATTTTAACAGCCCGGTTGAAAGCAAGCTTCTCTTATTCTTGTGGGGTAAGGAGTGAATGATTTCATCGAGCGTGGCTTCTTCTCGAGGTGCGCGCGCAGCTGGGTCTCCTCGGCGGGATCGGGTGGCCGCGAGTTCGATTCCCGGGCATTCCATTGAGGAGTGAGAGGTGTGTATTTCTGGTGATAGAAGTTCACTCTCGACGTGGTTTGGAAGTCATGTAAAGCCCTTGGTTCCATATGCAACGTAAAAACACCATACAAACAAACAAACAATCTTCCAAACGAGCGACCATCCTACAGTATTTGTAGTGTTGAATTTCGAAATGAACCATATCCCCATGATCTTTCAATGATTTGGTCTGAGATGTAAATATTAGTTTGTCATAAATTTACTGCATTATGGATTTGGATAAGTCTAACACCCAGTAAATGGCTAAACTACTTAAGTGGTTTTTAGTTTTCTGTAAAAGAGGACGACTGTGCCACCTTTGTCTCTCCGTCCCCACTGTTTTCTGTTCGCACTTTTTCTGTTCACCCTCAGATCTGGAAGACTACCGAGGCTAGAGGGCTGCAAATTGGTATGTGGAACATCCGCCCTCCAATGCTCAAACATGTCAAACTGCAGACCTTTAGCCTCAGTACTTTTATTGTATTTTAGGTTAAGGTTAGCCATAATCGTGCATTCTGGCAACGATATAGGTCAGGCCACCAGCCGGCCCAGTGGTTAATGTTTTTGGGCCGCGCTCATTAAGGTTAGCCATAATCGTGCTTCTGGCAACGATATAGGTCAGGCCACCACCGGCCCGTGGTTAATGTTTTATGGGCCGCGCTCATATAGCATTATACCGAGACGACCGAAAGATAGAGCTATTTTTGGGTGCCTTGATTATACGATGTATAGAAAACCCGATTGTGCCAAATAAACTTTGGGGGCATTTTTTGCTTGTTTGGTTTTTTGTCCCGCGAGAATCTTCATACTCCAAGAATCTTAATAGGGTACAACCTTCAGTCTATGAAATGACCTAGTTATGTGCTTGAAACCTAAATATACTCCATTGCCGAAGCATAGTCGTCTCGCCTGCTTTCTCCACAGATATTACTTTGGACAATGCTCGTATGAAATTCTTTATATTATTCGCCTCCCTCTCTACTCTCGTCCTCACAATTCAGGAATGTTCACGTTTATACCATTCACTTCCAGACTGCAATTTTTTCCCACTTAGAGTTTCCACTGAATCATGGAAGCTGTTTCTGGTCAAACGATAGGTCTATTTCACCTTATTTTGAAACTTATCGTCTCTCGCTATTTCTTTATAAGAAAAACTTCTCTTATGATTAATAAGCAAACATTTTTATTAATATTTTTGTAGACAAGTAACAAAGATGAATCAACAAATTACATTGACGACCTTTCACATGGTCTGTTTGCTTGGTGGGTGTTCAGCACATCTCTCATTTCTACTTTCGTTTCTGGAGGAACGTGAGGTCTGGGAGCTGCATAATTCATCAGAGCAGTGCCACCTGGCAGTCCCTGTCTTAGCTGCAGTTGTTAGAGAAGATATTGCTAATCTACGTGAATTATGCTTGATAATGTTGGACTGTCTGTATGTATGTATGTATATATATATATATATATATATATATATATATATATATATATACATATATGTTTATATTATAAATATATATATATATCCTATATAGTATATATATATATATATAAATATATATAATACATACTAAGAAAAATCACAAAAGTAAGCACGTGATTTTGTTTATTAGCTGAAGCCACTGGGAAAATAAAAAAAAAACTAAAAGAGCAGAGTGCCAAGAACTTTCGTGTATTTAACACATCTTCGAGGGCACAAAGTAATACAGAACATAAAAACTAGTGAGCAAGAAAGTCCTCACAAAAGCAAAGTGAAGAAGAAAAAACACACATACATACATACACAGTATATACTCCTGAAATACATTTTGCTTATGAATTCTGTGAGAGAGTAAGCACATATATATTTCCTAATGTCTTAAACAACATTTTTAAAAATAACTGCTAATAAGAGGTTCAATATTAAATATTTCCAATCCATGCTGCTGTTTTTCGTTTTGGCCTAATTTCATTTATCGACTTAGATTTTCAGAGGGATGGTAATATGGAAGCACGCATTACTGCAAAATGATACTATGTAAACTATTTAATAAGAAAACACGTTCTAAACAAAGGACCAAGTTATATAAATTTGTTACACATGATTAATAATGCATATCTGTTATTTGGTAATATCATTCGACTATACCGTTATTATTATTATTATTTTTATTTTATTTATTTTTTTTTTTTGCTCTATCACAGTCCTCCAATTCGACTGGGTGGTATTTATAGTGTGGGTTCCGGGTTGCATCCTGCCTCCTTAGGAGTCCATCGCTTTTTCTTACTATGTGCACCGTTTCTAGGATCACACTCTTCTGCATGAGTCCTGGAGCTACTTCAGCCTCTAGTTTTTCTAGATTCCTTTTCAGGGATCTTGGGATTGTGCCTAGTGCTCCTATGATAATGGGTACTATTTCCGCTGGCATATCTCATATCCTTCTTATTTCTATTTTCAGATCTTGATACGTATCCATTTTTTCCCTCTCTTTCTCTTCAACTCTGGTGTCCCATGGTATTGCGACATCAATGAGTGATACTTTCTTCTTGACTTTGTCAATCAACGTCACGTCTGGTCTATTTGCACGTATCACCCTATCTGTTCTGATACCATAGTCCCAGAGGATCTTTGCCTGATCGTTTTCTATCACTCCCTCAGGTTGGTGCTCGTACCACTTTTTACTACAAGGTAGCTGATGTTTCATGCACAGGCTCCAGTGGAGGGCTTTTGCCACTGAATCATGCCTCTTTTTGTACTGGTTCTGTGCAATGCCGGGCATTCGCTTGCTATGTGGTTTATGGTTTCATTTTTCGTATTGCACTTCCTACATATGGGAGAGATGTTATTTCCGTCTATCGTTCTTTGAACATATCTGGTTCTTAGGGCCTGATATTGTGCCGCTGTTATCATTCCTTCAGTTTCCTTCTTTAGCTCTCCCCTTTGTAGCCACTACCATGTGTCATCGCTGGGTAGTTCTTTAGTCTGTCTCATGTATTGTCCCTGCATTGGTTTGTTGTGCCAGTCCTCTGTTCTGTTTGTCATTCTCCTGTCTCTATATATTTCTGGGTCATCGTCTACTTTTATTAGTCCTTCTTCCCATGCACTCTTTAGCCACTCGTCTTCACTGGTTTTCAGATATTGCCCCAGTGCTCTGTTCTCGATGTTGACGCAGTCCTCTATACTTAGTAGTCCTCTCCCTCCTTCCTTTCGTGTTATGTATAGTCTGCCCGTATTTGCTCTTGGGTGTAGTGCTTTGTGTATTGTCATATGTTTCCTGGTTTTCTGATCTATGCTGCGGAGTTCTGCCTTCGTCCATTCCACTATTCCTGCGCTGTATCTGATTACTGGCACTGCCCATGTGTTTATAGCTTTTATCATATTTCCGGCATTGAGTTTTGACTTGAGTATCGCCTTGAGTCCCAGCATATATTCTTTCCTGATCGTGTCCTTCATATCTTGGTGTTTTATATCCCCTCCTTCCATTATTCCCAGGTATTTGTATCCTGTCTCATCTATGTGTTTGATGTTGCTCCCATCTGGTAACTTTATCCCTTCAGTTCTCGTTACTTTGCCTTTTTGTATGTTGACTAAGGCGCATTTTTCTATTCCAAATTCCATCCTGATGTCCCAGATACAATCCTTACAGTCTGGATTAGGGTATCTATTTCCTTGATGCTCTTACCATACAGCTTGATGTCGTCCATGAACATCAGATGGTTGATTCTGTTGCCTCTTTTCTTGAGTTGGTACCCGGCATCCATCTTATGTAGTACTTTTGTCATGGGAATCATAGCTACTACGAAGAGTAGTGGGGACAGTGAGTCGCCCTGGAAGATCCCTCTCCTGATATTAACCTCTGCTAGTCTTATTCCAGAGCTTGTAAGTATTGTATTCCAGTTGCGCATTGTATTTTTGAGGAAGCTGATGGTGTTTTCCTCTGCCCCATATATTTTCAGGCATTCTATTAGCCATGTGTGTGGTATCATGTCGAAGGCTTTCTTATAGTCTATCCATGCCATGCTTAGGTTGGTTTTCCTTCTCTTACTGTTCTTCATTACCACTTTGTCTATCAGGAGCTGGTCTTTTGTGCCCCTACATTCCTTCTGCAGCCTTTCTGTTGGTGGGGGATGGTGTTTGTCTCCTCTAGGTAATTGTATAGCCTTTCACTGATGATACCTGTTAGTAACTTCCACATTATTGGTAGGCAGGTGATAGGCCTGTAGTTACTGGCTATATTTCCCTTACTCTTACCTTTTTGTACTAAGGATGTTCTTCCTGTGGTCATCCATTTGGGTGCATGGTGATTTGAGATACAATGCTGGAGTTATTCTGCTATTCGTGGGTGTAGGGTTTTGAAGTTTTTGAGCCAGTATCCATGGACTTCATCGGGACCTGGTGCTTTCCAGTTTGGTATTTTCTTTAGTTGGTGTCTGACTGTGTCTGTCGTGATGTCAGTGAATCTTTGTTTTATTCTCTCTGTTTCTTCTTCCTTGACTTCCTGGAGCCATGTTGCATGTTTGGTGTGTGGTACCGGATTGCTCCATATGTTTTCCCAGAGTCTCTTACTTGGTTCGGCTTCAGGAATTTCTTTTTGGTTGTCTTCCCCTCTTAGTTGGCTGTATAGTCTTTTCTGGTTGGTTACGAATAGTTTGTTCTGTTGGTATCCCTTATTCCTGTTCATGTACCGTTGGATCTTATGTGCATTGCCCTTAAGCCTCTGTTTTACATCTTCTATTGTGTTGTTTAGTCCCCTCTCTTGTACTTTGTATTTCTCGTGGAGTTCCTCTCTTGTTTTCTTGCTTCTTAGCCTATTTTCTGCCATCTCTTTCAGTTTACTCAAGTTCTTTTCCAAGGAGGTTGCTGTTTTGGTTTTTGTTGGGTTGGTTGTACTGGTGGTGTTGGTGTTCGAATCCCCATCAGTTCTGCTACTAATCTTGCTCCTGCATATGCCAAGTTATTTGTTTCTGTGATACTGGTGGTGTGTATTATGCCCATTATTTCATTGACCTCACTTGTTTTCTCCCTTAATTTCTTGGTGTTGTAGGCTTTCATGGAGGGGATCTTTGTCTAATCTTTTCTACCCATTCCGTCCTCTTTGTTACTTCGTGTGTCGTTGTTTGATACCTCATCCTCCCTGTCGTCTTCTGTGGCATCGTCTCTCAGTTCGTCTTCGTGTAATTCGTTGTCGTGTGACATTTCCCTTTCCAGTTCTTCTCTTTCTGTTGGGGAGAGCCAGTTCTTTTTCTTTATGTTCCTTACTTGGTCTGCCAGCCTCTGCTCTGTTTGGGGGGTGTTATTCCTCTCATTCCAGATGTTGACCAACCTTCTTCTATATCCTCTCTCCGTCGGGTTGCTTCTGATGTAGCATCTCCATATTTCCTTATTTTCTTCTCTTGTCCATTTCTTCCTTTGGTTTGCTTCTGTAGCTCCAATCTCAGGCTGTTGGGTACTGTCGTTGTGGTGGTCAGTTGCTGGATGACGACCTCCAAGTACCTGACCGTCTTCCCCTTCAATTGGGTTGAATACCTGGCTGCCGGACGAAGCTCCTCTGTTGCCAGAGGTTCCATTTACGTCGTTGTCGTTTATTCCTTCATTTCTTAACATCATTGCTGAGTTTTGCTATTTAACCCAAAGCTGACCCTACCCCATCAGGGATAGGTACTCATTTACAGCTGAGTAGACTGAGGAAATTATGGTAAAGATCCTTTCCCAAGGAATCAACGCCGAGGAGAGCGGTCACCCATCCAACGACTGACCAGCCCCAATGTTGCTTAACCAGTCCATTGACGACCTAACCCACTCTGCCACGGCGCCACATTATTATTATTATTATTATTATTATTATTATTATTATTATTATTATTATTATTATTATTATTATTATTATTATTTGGCAAAAAACTCTCTATCGCGAGAGTATATATAATGTTCTAAGAGGTCCACAATGATAAAAATGTTGCGAGTTTGTGTATAATTTAAAAACCCTTCCCTGAAGATGAACCCAGGGAAGGGTTCGAAAGCTTTGTAAAAATGTTTTTAAATTATACACGAACTCGCAACATTTTTTATTATTGTGAACCTCTTTGAACATTATTATTATTATTATTATTATTATTATTATTATTATTATTATTATTATTATTATTATTTGACGATAAAAGAGGAAGTAGTTACTGCCTCGTATGTTTGCTCGTCCCCAATTCATCGTAGTTGTTCTGCCTCTGTCCAGTAATTGTCAATCATTTCTCCATCGGTTTTTTTTAATGGTGTCCATTGTGTCACATTCTAGGAAAAATGTCACACATTTTCGCGCGTAATATTGCCAGTGAGAATATTCGAACATTGTACAGTCTTATTACCTCATACCTTAATGAACTCTTTTTATTTATGTTCGTGTTTTATGCAAAAGCAAAGCAATGAATACGGATTGCCAGTTTTGGGCTCTCTGAAAAAAAATGGTTGATGCTTTTGTTTTTGTATGTTTTTGTTGTTGTTGCTATTTGTTATTGATGCAGTTCTTTTCGAGTGGTATTTTCTTGGTTGAAGTAGCATTTTTTGTAATTTCTGTTGCTATTTTTTTGTCAATATAGTTGTTGGTGTTGTTATTGCTATTTTTTGGTTGAATTATTGTTTTAGTTTTATCGATATACTTTTGGTTGAAGTGGAGGTTTTTGTAGTTGCTGTAGCTTTTTTTTTGTTAGTGTATTTGTTTTTGTTGTTGTTATTTTTTGTTAAATTAGTTTTTTTGTTTTCTTGTTACACTGTTGGTGAAGTAGTGATTTATGTAGTTGCTTTTGCTATCTATTTGTTAAAGTAGTTTTTCTTTTTATTGTTACTTATTTTTGTTTACACATGAGAAAATGAATTAGAGATGCAACTCAGTCATGCCGTTGTTCATCCAGGCAGGTAATTGTTGTTTTTTAATGAATGAACTTTCTGTCTGTTGTCTTACATTTACTTTTATTTCGCATTTGTCAATTAATATCTCATCATTTTTGTGCAAGTGTGTATTTTGCTAGTTTTTAGTTATTTACATTAGTTCCACATGAAAAATTCTCATTTTTGTTATATATTAATGCCATTGGACTATACCACTATTATTATTATTGTCACAGTGTACCATTATTATTATTATTATTATTATTATTATTATTATTATTATTAGTCTCCTCCTCCCCGTTTTATTCTTTGATTTTTATGAAAATTGGAATAAAACCAGAAGTTTAAAATAAGCTTCATTGTAGTAAAACTGCTACACAGACGCTTTTCATCATTCTTTTAAATAACTCATTGATCTCTTAGCCCCCTGTACATGCTACTATGGAAAATATTCTAACTGTTAAAACATCCTTTTGTTTCTATTAATAATTCGGAATGATACTTGATTGAAAAAGCAACAATGTTATGCTATTGTCGCTTTTTTAATGACTTACCGTTTTGGTTACGAGAGAGAGAGAGAGAGAGAGAGAGAGAGAGAGAGAGAGAGTGCCAAGTTCTAGAGAAAGGTACCGAAAAGGCTTGTGGGGGTGAAGTGGACCGGATAATAGATCCTACGTGGCCTAATGGTGCGAATTTCCTGTAGGTTTAATTGCTCTCCTGTTGCCAAGAATAGGGGTCTCTGTTGCTTGTGTCTGTTGCTGGTCTCTGTTGCTGGTTTCTGTTGCTGCGTCTGTGTCCTTCTTTGTCTTCACTCACATTCGAAGATACGCAAAAATGTCGACACAGGTGAAAGGATGGGTTAGTGTTTTGAGATGGTGCGGTCACGTGGGAAGCATGGGGTTCGATAAGGAGGCGAGAGGAAATTGTAACTCGAAAGTGTTGGACGAATGAGGAGGAAGCGCTTGATGGACGGAGTGTAAGAAGTATCAAGAGAGCGGAAGGCTTTATGATGAATCGTGTTCATATGGAACAATCCCACAGGGGCCATTGACGTGAAGTTCCTGCTTCCAAAAGGTCTGGCGTTCATTTGAAATGAGCAGCAGATTTATAGGGAATATAGACAGAGATCAGTATTTAGAAAAGACAAAAAATTAACAAGTCGATAAATGAACAGATAAAACTCCAAATAAATTATAAAATACAATGAAAATTGCTTCAAGGTAAAGTAGATTCACATCAACCGTGCATCTGATGTCTAGGCCAGTCCCTTACGACGCTCCTGATAGGCTGTTGATAAGCCAATGACAGGGCTGAAAACTCTCAGTCTCTCTCGAGCGTTAACATAGGCAGGATGTATGTTCTTTCTCTCCTGAGGGATACTTTTGAAAGACGTATACCTCAGGAGAGGTGGAACATACATCCTGCTATGTGAACCCTCTCGAGAGACTGAGAGTTTCCAGCCCTGTAATTGGCTTATCAACAGCCAATCAGGAGTGTCGTAAGGGACTGGCCTAGACACCAGATGCACGGTTGATTCGAATCTACTATAGTAATAAGTGAATGCGTTCGACGGGATGCTGTTTTACCGTCTGTGTCGGTGTATAATGTAGTTAATGATGTGGACGTGTTTGGAACGTGGGGTTCATTCACGATTTAGAAGTTATGTGTGGGATCGATGTCTTTCTCCCTCTGGTGATGTTGGGGTGCTGATCACTGGCAAGTGATGTACGTACTTTTATTTAATGTAATGTATTACACATGAGTAAGGCACTAATACCAGCAACTGTGAGAACGATAACAGTAGCATCAGTCTTCTTCCACTTTTCCCATTCTTTCTTTAGAACTGAATAGACATTAACTGGTAATAATAATAAAATAGAATAAAGTTTGTGATTCTACATCTGATTCATCATCACAGTACACACCAGAATTCTTCCTACCCACTTCTGCAATATTGCTTTATGACACCAGACTCTCCCCACACTTTCTCCAGCTTTCTTCATCACTATGATGTCCAGTCGTTTCTTCCTCTTTACCTTTTTTTCTTCTTTTTGAGGAAGATACCGGAACTTCCCACATTTCTCGTTATATTGTCTCCACTTGATGCTGAGTTTCTTCTCTCCATTTTAGTCCATGTCGACTTCCCATTCTTAAACCAAGTTTCTGCAAATCTTTCCTTCTGATCACGTCTTTTATCATCCTCCTTTTGCTATTAATCACATCCAGATTTCTCTTCTTATTGGATCTAATTGTTGGGCAATTTACTAAATATTCTTATTTACATATATGTGGAAAGTCGTGAGGTTTTTGGCGTTTCTTTCACTAATGCATTTGGGGATGTAATTAATTAAAGAACTTCAGGTTTTCGAGACCGGCAGATACTTCTGCTTCATGAGCCTTATCTTTTCTGGACATTGAATTCATCCAACAGTTAATAAATCTGCTAGTTTTAGTTTCACCTCGTATCGTTATAATTGTTTGTTCGCGCTCGCCCGCATCGTTTTTTTAATATTTTTTATTAGATATGGAAGGATGATTCTTGAAAGCGTTCCTGTAATTTAAAGTAAAGTATTCTTAAAGATATATATAAATATATATATAATATATAATATATATATATAATATATATATATATATATTATATATATATATATAAATTTTTCCGTATTAGGAATGTTGCTGCGGAACCATTCTGTTCTTTTGTAAATTAGTTATCTATTTTCAAGAATATTTTGTGAGGCATTTTCTGCTAATCTTATTTATGAAAAATATCTTGGTTTACAGCAATCAACCAAGAAAGCTTAAGGACAGTGGAAGCTGACACGATGCACGAATATTTAACTATTATTATTATTATTATTATTATTATTATTATTATTATTATTATTATTATTATTATTATTATTTCAGTAAATGAAACCTATTCACATGGAACAAACACACCAAAGGGGGCCATTGATTTGAAATTCAAGCCTCCAAAGAATGTTGGTTTCAACCTCCCACCGCAGACCCAACACTGCATCAGTAACTGATCGTTAAGCAGAGCCAGCGATTTTTCATAGGCCTGACGGAAGACGCGAACCCGCAACATCCGAGTGGTATAACACGACACTAACCATCATTTTTTTTTTTATCGAGACCGTGACTGATTCTGTCTTTAACAGGAAACTTGTTAAGCCGAAGCTTACCCTGGGCTGTCCTAGGGACGTGTACCAAACATGTCCTAATTCATTAGAGGGCGCGCTCCTCCGGCTTCTCTCCTAATCCTTCGGGACTTCCTCTGACATTCGCAATCAATAACTTGAGTCGTCGAATGAGGCGTCCTTGGGATGCATAATCCATTGGGCTCAGCCGAAGGAACTCACTCTTTTGACATCCTTAGGAGGAAGTTTGCTTTCTTCTTTCTTTCTTGCCGTTCGTTATTCTTTTTTTTCTGTGTTTTATTCCTGTCTTTCCTTCACCTGTCTGTGGAAAGACATAAGTTGGGATTATTTTCCTTTGTTCAGTTTATTTGTTCCTGATTGGCCTGGTTGCTTCACTTCTCTCTCTCTCTCTCTCTCTCTCTCTCTCTCTCTCTCTCTCTCTCTCATACCGTACAAGCAAGTGTACACTGTTGTATTCATATACATCTCTCTCTCTCTCTCTCTCTCTCTCTCTGCATGCACTTATTTCATCCATGAAAGTATGCCCCGTGCAAATACACAAATCAACCCTCCCCACCCGTGACTCTCTCTCTCTCTCTCTCTCTCTCTCTCTCTCTTTCAGGCCATCCATGCATGAAAGTATGCATATTGCATATCCACGAATACTCTCCCCATGCATGAAAGCATGCATCTCCACGTATACCCAAATGCCATTCACCCTCTCTGGCTTCTGGCGTGCCTCGTGATGCTCTCTCATTCCCCTCTAATTACTGAATAATTTCACTTTAATTATATCCGATTAACAGAGTAAATTATGTCATTATCTCCGTTCTAAATGACGAAGGATTTGCAACACGACGCATCCATATTATTTATGTTGGCGATGTTGCGGAAGTGAGCGGATTTTCAGTTGCTCCCGATGTTTGGCTAATTGCTTCCTTGGCTAACTAACATCTGCTGTTGATGTTATGTTGTTTTTGTTCGTTAATTAACATCGACACAGCAGCTGTTACTTACGCTTGATAATCTTTCGATGGATTTTCTGATGGTCATGCTTTTGAATGTTGATTTTGATTTCCTGTTGGTTGTAATTTGCCTTGTTTTCGATTTCTGTATTTCTTTATGTTGCAGTTACAGGTAATGACGATACAAGTTTATTTGTGAGTAATTGTAAATAAGTTATCTCCATATCTAATACCATTCCTTGGCATAGTGCTGTCTATTTTACAGTTTTATAAAATTTATATATATTTATGATCATTATTTTATTGTTTAACTTGTCGACATAGAATCACGGATGTGGAGCCGTCCTTAGTCCTTAAGTAAGTCACACCTTTAAGATCAGCAAGTATAAATAATTTCCACGTAATGTAACAAGGAAATAATTTGTTTTGTTGGAGCTGGCGGTGAATATTAGCAGCATATATCACAGGAGATTTAATCTTGCTTTTGATTGGCTGATTTAGTGCTTGAAATGTCACCTCTGATTGTTTGTTTGTATGGTGTTTTTACGTTGCATGGAACCAGTGGTTATTCAGCAACGGGACCAACGGACTTACGTGAATTCCGAACCACGTTGAGATTGAACTTCTATCACCAGAAATACACATCTCTCACAAACTCAGTGGAACGCCCGAGAATCGAACTCGCGGCCAAGGAGGTGGCACGCCAGCACCATACCGACCACGCCACTGAGGCGCCTCACCTCTGATGGGTGGTAGGCAGCGTGAACTTCAGCCAATCACGATCGGGTGCTGATATCCACTGTAAGCTTTGAAATAAGCAGTTGGTCATTTCTTGCTTATTTTCTTTCTTTTAATGATAACTGGAGCCTTAGTCTTATGTTTATACAGTTCAGTCTTTTCTCCCCCCAACCCCACCTCCCACCAAAAACGTCAGCAATGTTCCATGATACAGGACAAATATATTGGTCATTATTTGAACGAAATAATTTGTTATTGTAACATTACTTCCACTGAAGACTTCATTGGAGCAGTGGCCATCTAATAAGTTGATTTCCTTTATAAAAAGTCATCTGAGTCGAATTTGCTGTGACTATACTTCTATACAAATAAGGCATGCGTCCAGTTTTCTCTTGTGAAACTGGTATTCCAAGGTCAGTCTTGATAAATAAGGGTAAGATCTACGAGGTTTCGACGGAATTTACAACGTAAGTGATCTCGGTATTTGTATCGCCGCCAAAACTTTCCAAGCAACCAAATCAGTCCAGTCGTTGGGGGATACTACAAGAGCGTTGAGGCCAACTCGAAGGCGATTCGAGAGACAAGAACAATCTTTTCATGTCCGAAAGGAATTTCATTTGCGTCATCGAACTCAAGTGGAATAAATTTGGCTTCGAATGAAGTCGGAAAGAGTAAAGGGACTTTTTCGACGGACTGGGAAAATTGTGTAGGGAAGAAAAGGAAAAGTGCTCCGAGAAAACGCCGAACTAAAATGAAGAGAGAGAGAGAGAAGAGGACAGAGAGAGAGAGAGAGAGAGAGAGAGAAACAGCTGGTAAAAGGAATGTCATGACCAGGCATTCCGCTCCAGAGGTCATCGAAAAGGAGCTTCTATCTCTCTTCTTCTTTTTGTCTTCCTGTGGAAACAGGTGCAGCCAAAGTAAATCTCGATATGGCGGAATGTTCTTTACGCAAGTTGTTTATATTTTCAAAGAGAAAGAAGAAGAAGAAGAAGAAAAGAGAGAAGAAGAAGAAAGAAAGAGAGAGAGAGAGAGAGAGAGAGAGATAGAGAGAGAGAGAGAGAGAACAGGATAGAAAATGAGGAAACAAGACGTGACGGCCTGCCAGGCACAAAGTCCAGTGGTGCGGAAAGGGGGTCGGAAACACTAACGATAACCCTCCAACGAGACCTCCCGGTATCCAACGTATGTTTACGAAATACAAACCACCCCATTACTCCTCCCTCGACATGGGGCTGCAACAACAGCCGTAAACAGCAAGCTTGGCTGTTAGCTGTTACAAAGAAAGGAGAAAGCTTAAAGAAAGGGAAAACGGCTTTTCTATGTAACGTATTATGTTAACCCCGGGGATGACCCGACTCCTCAGCCGCCCTGGAGGGAATGTTCCAAATTTTGGATTCTCATGTCTTTAAGCATATAAGATAAACAACAATCTTTGTTTGCCGCTCTCTCTCTCTCTCTCTCTCTCTCTCTCATCTCTCTCTCTATCCTCTCTCTCTCTCTCTCTCAATGCACGTAAGGGAAATGGAACATATATTTTAAAATTTAGGGCCAAGGGATAAGGGCCGACGGAATTTACTTTTGTTGAGTTGCAAAACAAGTTAAATCGTGAGTTAATACCTTGGAGGAAGAGGTATTCTCTCCTTCCAAAGGTCAACACGACGATCAGGTGGCAAAGAAAAGGATAAAATACATTCTGATCATTGCGTCACTCCTCGGTAAAGGGCTGAATATTAAAACTTAGTCTTTAGTTCATTTTCCTTGTGCGCGAATATTTGGATAGTAACATCTTCAAATTGACGTGACTTCCTCAAGAGAGAATACATTACTTGTTGACTTTGCACACAAACTCAGAACACAGAAACGTTTTTGGCACGAAAGCTTCAGAAGATCGAAATCTGAATGCAATCTCACATACAAAATGTGCAATTCCCGGACGTGGGACTTGACAAAGAACATACACGTACAAGACGAGTCCGTTAAAAAAAAAGACACGTACTCGACTCGATCGAAACGGAGGCTGAGCGACAATTAAAATTGACATGTTTTGATAACAACGCAAGAGTCGAGCTCGCTATCAAACGTGTTGACAGATTTAGGAAAGCAAACGGATCTCGCAGACCCTCTAATCTCAAAGTATTGACATAAAAGTTAAACATTCATAGCTTCGAAAAGACAAAATATCTCTCTTTCTACGTTATATATATATATATTCTTTTACAACATGTAATGCAAAATCTGAACACACATTTAAAACATCCTATTCTAATTTATCTAGGAATCTGAAAAAATGTTACACAATCTCCATGACATTTCAAAGAGGGGAAACATGCATTTTGAAAGTAGCAATATATAATATACCTCCCCCCAGAAGATTTTTTATCACGTTGTTGAATCCAACGATTCGCAACGAGATAAATAATCAGCAACTACATTGTTTTTGCCACTAATGCGCTGCACTCTTAAGTTATACTGTTGCAGACACAAAGACCACCTGGTCAGTCTTTGATTATGGTTTTTCATTTTCTGGATAAATGATAGTGGATTGTGATCAGACAACACTAAAATTTCTTCATTCCTAGGTCTATTCACATACACTTCAAATTTTTTCAATGCGGTGATTAAGGTTAAAGTTTCCTTCTCAGTTGTCGAGTATACTTTCTAATGTTTTTTCAATTTTGTAGACATGAAGCACACAGGATGGTAGATATTATTTTCATCTTCTTGAAGTAGAACAGCTCCAACGCCACAGTCGGACACATCAACTTGTATCACAAATTTCTTGTCCAAGTCTGGAGCTTGAAGTACTGGTCTTGAAGTTAAAATGGCTTTTACCTTCTCAAAGGATCCTTGACACTCTGGAGTCCAAATAAACTTGGCTTTGGGACTAGTCAAGTCTGTCAAGGGAGCTACTACATCTGAGAAATTTGGGCAAAAACGACGATAGAATCCAGCCATCCCCAAAAATCTCTGTAGCTGTTTCCTGGTAGTAGGTGGGGTAGCCTTACGGATACCTTCTACATTAGCATTTACTGGAGCAAGAAGGCCTTTCCCAACTTCAAACCCAAGATACTGTACAGTTGCCTTTCCAAACTCACTCTTCTCTAAGTTGACTGTTAATCCTGCTTCTTGTAGTTTCTTGAAAACTTTCCTCAGAATCTTCAGATGTTCTTCTCACGTTGTAGAGTAAATCACGATGTCATCTAGGTATACACCTACTCCTTCTATCGATCCTAGCAGTTGATCCATCACTCGTTGAAATGTTGCGGGTGCATTCATCAGACCAAACGGCAGAACAGTATACTGATATAGTCCAAATGGAGTAATAAAAGCTGACAGCAACTTTGCATTCTCATCTAAGGGAATTTGATAATATCCTTTCAACAAGTCTATCTTGGAAACAAACTTGGCTTGCCCAATATTATCAAGTAACTGATCTATAAGAGGCAAAGGATAATTATCAGCCACACTGATAGAATTCAGCTTCCTATAATCAATACACATCCTAAATGAACCATCTGGTTTCTTCACCAACACACATTTAGAACTGAATTGACTTGAACTGGGTTCTGCTAATCCATGTTGCAGCAAATACTCAACTTCTTTCTTCAAAACATCTCGATGATATGGTGATAAGCGATAGGCTCTTTGCTTGAAAGGTTTTCCATCTTCTTGAATCTTGATTTCATGCTTGGTCAGATCAGTACATCTAGGCACACCTGAAAAAATTTCTGGAAAACTTCTAATTACTTCACTTAAGTCTTCACCTTGTTCAACACTCAGATGTTTCAGTTTATCCTCCAAATTTTCCAAAATTGAAGAATTATTCATCTTGTTTGCAGTTCCCAATTCGTAGCTATCATCGTCTTCTGTAGATAAAGTTGTTTGGGTTACTGACAGTTTCAGTTTTAGTTTCTGAGAAATAAGGTTTCAAGAGGTTCACATGTATCTTCCTTTGTTTTCTTCTTCTTTCTGGCGTTTCAATCACATAAGTTCTATCACTTAACTTCTGAATTATCTTGTAAGGGACGTTGAATTTATTAGTGAGGGGAAATCTCTTGACAGGTAAGAACACTAACACTTGTTGACCAACACTAAAACTTCTTAGCTTAGTCTTAGCATCAAATCTCCTTTTCATTTTCTCTTGACTCATTTTCAAGTTTTCTAAAGAGAATTTTCTAATTTCTTTCAACCTTTTCCTTAAGTTCTTCACATACTCTCCTTGGTTTTCCTCTTGGTTTTCTTCCCAATTTTCTGCAAGAATCTTCAACGGTCCTCTTCATCATTTCATTAGGTGAACAACCCATACTTTCTTGGTAAGCACTCCTAATTTCAAACAACATTAATGGTAAACCAACATCCCATTCTCTTCCTGACTCAGAACAATACTTTGTCAGCATACTTTTCAATGTCTGGTGGAACCTTTCCAAGGCACCTTGAGTTTCTGGATGATAAGCAGTGGATAACTGTTGTTTCACTCCTAACAAATTCATCACATCCTGGAATAACTTTGAAGTAAAGTTTGTTCCTCTATCACTTTGTACTATTTCTGGTATTCCAAACTTTGAGAAAAACTCCACAAGTTTTTCAGCAACTATCTTGGCAGATATGTTTCTAACAGGGATTGCTTCTGGATATCTTGTCACAGGACACATTAATGTCAACAGATACTCATTTCCTTTCTTTGTCTTCGGCAGTGGTCCAACCATATCTATAATCACTTTGCTAAAGGGTTCTCCTCTAACTTCTATAGGTTGTAGGGGGGCTTTCTTGATGGTTTCATTCGGTTTTCCAGCTATCTGGCAGGTACGACACTCTGACAAAACCTGCTAACATCTCTGTGAAGTCCAGGCCAGAAAAAATATTTCATGATCTTCTCCACAGTCTTCCTGATTCCCATATGTCCAGACTGATGAGCTACTGCAACCACTTGCTTTCTCAATGGATATGGAATCAAAATTTGATGATATTCGCCCCATACAGCACCTCCTGGTATATCTGTAGGTCTATACTTCCTCATCAGCAAACCTTCCTTCAGATAGTAACAGGTAGGAGTTTGTTGCATCTCTTCTCGATCAACAACTCTGAAGAACAAATCAGTTAACGATGCATCCTTCTTCTGCAAGTCCATCAGCTTCTCTCTTGTCACTTGACCAACTTCAAGGATTGAATTCTCAATATCTGCTAACTCAGCTGCTGTAGTTTCACTACTGTCTTCAGCAACACTTTGACTACTCGGAGTCTCTTCAGGAACATCAGGTTCTTCTTCTTCGTCGTCGTCGTCTTCTTCATCTTCTTGGGAAATCTATTCTTGGTCAGCACTACGGGAAACTTCATTTCCCTGGAATAATTCTTCTAAGCACAAAGATACTTTACTTGATCCTTCTTGGGTGTGTAAATCCTCAGTTTCTTCACTTGCAGTCGTAGTCCTCTTCATACTTCTGGTAGTTACACAACTAGGAAACAGGTGAGGGTTATTCTTCTCCAACTCTACTGTAGGACTAATCCTCAATGGTTTGTCTGTCATTACAGGACAAGGAATAAATGGCACACCACCAACTTCATTCCCCAACAGAACATGTATACCTTCCACAGCCAGTGAGTCCTTTACAGCAAAATCAACATTCCCTGTCACCAATTCACATGACAGGTGCAAGTGGCATATAGGAGTTACTTCCTCTCCTCCTATACCCTTCAAAATAACTGAATCTCCTGTGAGACTCTTCTCCAACTGAGGGTGAGAACCACGTACTACCACACTATGGTTACTCCCTGTATCACGTAATATCTTGACTGGTACCTGCATACTTCCTTCTTGAGTTGACAGCATACCCTCATAGATATATGGCTTAAAAGCCTCCACACTGCTAAGCCACTCACTGCTTGAGGTAACATTTCCACTGGTTGCTAAACATTCAGCTTGCTTAGTTTCATTCTTCTCTGGAGTCTGATTCTTTCCCACACTGCTCTTCGTAGTTTGTTTCACCTGGTCACCTTTTACAACTTGACCAACTGGTTTTGACTGCTTTTGATTCCAGTAACACTCTTGACTGTAGTGTCCTACTCTTCCACACTTGAAACAGACAACATTAGGTTTCTGTAACTGTCTTGAAAAACTGGATGAGGATTTCACATTAGCTTGCTGAGTTGTATTACCTTGTGTACTCTTAGTAGTATCACTTGTAGGTTTCCCATTAAATTTGTTCCTGTTATTTGGAAAAGACTTAAAACCTGGGCGTTGTTGACTCTGGTACTTGACATTGTAATTACGTTTACTACTGATTATATTGTAATCTTCACTTAGTGTAGCAGCTTTGTCAAGTTTCTTCACTTCTCTCTCTCTTAAATAGGCTCTTATATGTTCAGGAATTCCCTAAGATACTGTTCAAGAACAAGTAACTCTTCTAACTCATCAAAAGTTTTAACTTTAGCAGCTTCTACCCAACGTTTGAAACACCTTCTCACTTTGTAAGCATAATCTAAGAATGTTCCCTTCTCATCTTTTCTTAAATTTCTAAATCTTTCATTGTAGTACTCTGGGGTCATCTGGTAAACTTGTAGCACACTGTGTTTAAGTACCTTGTAGTCTTTACACTGATCAGCTGTTAAGGCTAGATAAGCACTTCTCCCTTTACCAATTAAGACACTTTGTAGCAAAACTGACCATTTATCCTCTGGCCATCCCATACCTGAAGCCACTTTCTCAAAGTGATCAAAAAACTCATCTGGAGCTTCTTCAGTAAACTTAGGGATTAACTTCTGTACTCTCACTACATCAAATACAGGGTCTTGATTACCTTGGTTAGGGTTAGACGGTGTTACAGGTAATGTGGATCTAGCTCTTATTAATTCCATTTCCCTTTCATGTCTTGCGATTTCTCTTTCCTCTTTTATCCTTTCTCTTTCCTCTTCTGCTGCTTTTTCTTCTTCTCGTTCTCTTCTTTCTTGTTTTTCCCTGTCTATTCTTTCTCTTTCAGCTTGCATTCTCTCTCTTTCGGCAAGCATTTTTAGCTTAATCAAATTCTCTTCTGCTTCAATGCGTCTAAGCTCTAACTCTGCATCACTTTTCTCTTTCTTTATTTATGAGATCAGCACGTGCTACATTCAACAACTCTTGAGCCAATTCTAACTCATCTTCATCAGTTATTCTACCAGAGTTTATCAATGATTCCATAGCAATACATCTTATTTGTGCCTTTACCATACTAGTAGACACATAACCACCACATGCCTCTGCTAAAGCGCTCCACTGTGCTCTAGACAGAGTGGTTTCAGACAAAACTTGGATGGAAGGGGCTGCTAAAAATTCCTGAACAATGAACAGAGCCATTTTCCTCTAAAGTTATCAACTTACAATTCAATACAATAAATGCAAAACAAAATTATATGGTCACTCTCCTAACAAAATATATCCCTAAAACCACCAGTATATTCTAGAGTGATAATGAAATCTGCTTTCCCTGGTCTGGGCACCATTAAACAATGTTACGAAGTGCCAAGTATCTGGTTACCATGCATCAAATATTACCTCACCAAAAGCCAGACACCTGAACCCTCAAAACATGTTTAAATGACTGAATACTCTAAAGGCAACAGTGATCCCTTAACACTTACCAGTATTGCAGAAAATCAGACTAAGTTCATCAAAACAGGTGTAAGGTAATCTTGTAAGTAATTAAATTAATCAAAGGGCATCACTCCATCAACAACTTAAAAGTCTAAGTATTTCCCTGATTTCAGAAGTCATAGTACTTCCCTGGTTCTAAGTCACTTCAAATAAATTGAAGGAAAGCAAATCAATTACCACTCTATGCTTCTACCTAACATAAATATAATCATAATTGAATATACTGGTATAAATGAAAATACTTATAAAAATTTTAAATACAAAAATTTATTATCAAATTCAAAATTTATAAGTGAAATTCACAATATCAGGGAAAATTACTGTTACTTGAAAACAAAGTAAAGTTTAATTAATTCTTGAATCAAATTAAGTAAAATTAAATCAAAATTAATTTATCACAAAATTCAAGAAAAATAATTCAATCAAAATTCAAAAGTGTTAGGCAATAATTGAAAATTTGAAATTAATTCACAAGTGCTAAACAACAACAAAACTTGAAAAGAATTCTAAGTAAATGCAAATTAATTCATAAATGTTAGATTTAATTAAATGTGCAATGATTAAGCAATGAAAATAACTAAGTCAATTAAATTGTGAATGCAAATGAAAACATAAAATAAAAAGACACACTTCAATAAGAAAATGAACAAGTACACAAACAATGGAACAATCACAAACACAAAAATACGCAATGTGTAAAAGTGTAAATGTTTTCACTCAAAACATTGTAAACATCAGTTTTTACCAAACCTTCACAACCATCTGTTATTAGTTAACCACAGTTACTAACAATTATTAGTTATTAGTTGTTACCTAACCCTTATTAGTTATTAGTTAACCAAACACTTTTCCCATTAACTTTTAGTTATTAGTTGCAACTAATAAAAATATAACACACTTTACCTTTTTGGTATACCATCTTCTTTCTCTCTTGCTGCAGCTTGTATATCACACTTTCACAAAAACCAGGCGCCATTACGAAATGTTTGTTCAGATTCCACAAAAGAAACTAAATAACACTAAATAAACTCTAAGAAATCTCAAATATGAAATTCTCACAAGTTACGAGTGACCAATTTACGTTACGTTAATATAATCTCAATGATTTTGAGTGAGAGAGAGAGAGAGAGAGCGAGAGAGAGAGAGAGATCTGACTGCCTCGAGGTCCTAAGATAGAATGGAATCTCTTCCTTGACGGAAGCTGGAGAGGGCAGATGTTAAAAACGTTTTTGGCACGAAAGCTTCCAGAAAGCTCGAATCTGATGCAATCTCACATACAAAATGTGCAATTCCCACGTGGGACTTGACAAAGACATACACGTACAAGACGAGTCTGTTAAAAAAAAAGACACGTACTCGACTCGATCGAAACGGAGGCTGAGCGACAATTAAAATTGACATGTTTTGATAACAACGCAAGAGTCGAGCTCGCTATCAAACGTGTTGACAGATTTAGGAAAGCAAACGGATCTCGCAGACCCTCTAATCTCAAAGTATTGACATAAAAGTTAAACATTCATAGCTTCGAAAAGACAAAATATCTCTCTCTTTCTACGTTATATATATATTCTTTTACAACATGTAATGCGAAATCTGAACACACATTTAAAACATCCTATTCTAAGTTATCTAGGAATCTGAAAAAATGTTACACAATCTACATGACATTTCAAAGAGGGGAAACATGCATTTTGAAAGTAGCAATATATAATATATATATATATATATATATATATATATATATATATATATATATATATATATATATATATATATAGTATATACATACATATAATGTATAAATTACACACACTCACACATACACACACACACACACACACACACACACACATATATATATATATATATATATATATATATATATATATATATATATATATATATATATATATTATATATATTCAGGAAAGTTTTCTTATTAATCAATATAAATCAGTGTGTTTGCTTGATATAAGTTAAGGTGAGGAAAGAATAAGATGGAAAAAGGTCGATACAATTAACATTAAAAACGAATGAATAATAAAACATCTCATTCACTTTAACGTTTAAAATGTAAAAACTCAACTTAATAGATCCGTTCAAAGATTTGGACAGGAACAATACAACAAAGCCGAAACTTTGAAAGGTAAACTTTCAACTCATAAGGACGGAAGTTCCTTCAAGAAGTTCCTTCAAGAAGTGTCTCGAGAGTTGCAAGGGTGACACCTGGTCTCTTGAACCCCAACACCTGAGTCCTGGGAGCGTTGGGCGTTGAAGGATACTTCTTTGCTTAAGAAAGCTTATGCTAGGAAATGCATTCTCACCACTTTGGCACTAAGTGTGATAAACTTGGAGTAATTCTTCACACGCTCACATACACACACATGTCTATAGCTATTATGCATGCATAATATTATAGAAATAAATATATTTATATATAAGCATACATATACTACATACATCGCACTACAAATGTCATGTCCTTTAATATCCAATTGTCTCTACCTCGGAATTAATATATTTTCATATATATTAACCGAAGGGGAATTTTCTAGTTGGTAATAATTTCGTCCTCTCGTGGGTTCGAACCAACCCCCAGCGAACAGAGGAGAAATCAGGACTCCACGAGAGGACGAAATTATTATAAACTAAAAAATTCCCCTTCGGTTAACATATATGAAAATATATTAATTCCGAGGTAGTGCGAATTGGATACAAAAGGACATTTGTAGCTCGTTGTATGTATAGTAATCACGGTGATGTGACAAAACTTCATATACTACATATATACAATATATATATTTATATGTATGTATATACACATGCATACCTGTATGCATACATACATACATACATACAATATATATATATATATATATATATATATATATATATATATAATATATATATATATATATAGTCATAGCATTACCCCCAAAGGAAATTGTAATTGACAAGAGCATCTGTCTCGGTAATACTTGAATCTAGGCCTTTGGTTTAGACGCATTGATATCCAGCGTGATACCTTTATTCGGCGTACTTGAGGCCCCCTTCTTTCTCCCCCCCCCCCCCCCCCCCCCCCCCCCCCCCCCCCTAAAAAGTGGTCGAACCGATAGACTTAATAAATTTCTCGCTAGACGAGTGGTTTTCGCGCTCGGCTGCCAATCTGGTGGTCCAAAGTTCGAATCCCGGCTCGGCCAACGCGGAAGCAAAAGAATTTATTTCTGGTGATAAAAATTCATTTCTCGATATGGTGTGGTTCGGATCCCACAATAAGCTGTAGGTCCCGTTGCTAGGTGACCAATTGGTTCCTAGCCACGTAAAAATATCTAATCCATCGGGCCAGCCCTAGGAGAGCTGTTAATCAGCTGAGTGTTCTGGTAAAACTAAGATAAACTCAACTTATTTAATCTTTATAATGCAAGGTGTAGATATCAGTTTGCGGACGGTCGTATATGAACAAGCCAACCTGAAAGTAAATGATTTAATTTGACACTAGGCCTCGGACGAGGGTGACTTGTGTCCTTGGCTCTTCAATATGTTTGTGAATGGACTGGAATGAGGCGTCATGAATAAAATGTAGGAGATGGGTTATGAAGAGGATGTCGAATATACGATGTTTGTGAGTGACGATGTAGAGCATAATAGAATTTGGAGGTGGTTGTAAAGGAAGAAGTAAGAAGCTAATTCTAGCAACTAAAATATGAGAATTAATGGAAGCTAAGAAGATGGAACAATGAATCTCATTACGGTTAGAAGGAAAAATGAAAGAATCTGACGCCTTACAGGATTCTGAGCGCAAAAGCCTTCAATGATTGTAGAATGGGTGGAGAGTTCAAGGAGTAGCTGAGGGCGAGAGCTGGTTCGCATAATGATTGGCGCTGGAACGGACGAAGGAATTTTGAGCCAATTAGTTTTCTGAAAAGAAAACTATTGTGCCGGCTTTATCAGTCCGTCAGCACTTTTTCTGTCCGCCCTCAGATCTTGAAAACTACTGAGGCTAGAGGGCTGCAAATTGGTATAGTGATCATCCACCCTCCAATGATGAAACATAACAAATTGCAGCCCTCTAGCCTCAGTAGATTTTATTTTATTTTAGTTTAAAGTAAGCCATAACCTTGCTTCTAGCAACAATTAGGACAGGCCACCACCGGGCCGTAGTTCAAGTTTCATAGGGCGCGGCTCATACAGCTCATACCGAATGGTAGACCTAGTTTCATTGGCCTTGATTATACCCTTTAGCGGCTGCACAGTTAACTCGATTGCGCCGAAGTTTCTTCGGCGCATTGTCTTCTTGTTACTTATGGAAACAAAGTAAGGGTTTGAATCTAAGTGAAAAGAAAGAATGGGAGGAGTGACATTGCTGGAAAGGGTCGGTTAAACCAAAACCGTTTGAGGAAGCAACTCATTAGTGAAGAAATAGATAGGTAGACAGATAGATAGATAATAGACTCTATAGATGCAGATTTGCAAGACTGAAGTCGTTTTCGATTTGAAATGTTGACCTTGATTTAAAGGATTCACGTGTGTCATTATGTAGATTTTTTTTGTCGAATCGTTTGGAGTATGTCTCGTCTCTCATGGAACTGTCATTCATTTTAGACACAGTGATGAATGAAACCATTTAAAACAGAACATGTAGTTCCAAATGCAAGATAATCCAATGAAAAGGGAGCGACGACTTCATTAAAAAAAAAAAAAAAAAAAAAGAGCATACAAATGCAAGCGTGCTTAAGAGAATGCGCCCAGAGGAGGTCGTTTATTGGTCTACGCTGGAACAAAGTGGGAGGCACACGAAAGTCTCCTAAAACAGTTCAAGAAATGGGGAAACTGCGAAAGTCTTCGAGAAAAGCGAGGTGCCATCGCCATAAAACCGGGAAAACTAAGGAAGAGCGGGGATGTTTCCTGTAAAAAATTGGGTGGCAAGGTCTGCATATATATGAAGGAGGAAAGGTTGTGCTCTGTAGGGATAAGGGACAAACTTCCTCGAAAATATGGGGAGGGAAGGGGCCGTGATGTAGTGAAGATTTCACACATGAATTGGTAGACATGGTGGAACAGTCTTCTAATCAGATTATGTCTGTGTGGAGATAGTGATGGTATATAGAAAAGGATAAAAAATAGGTTGATCTATATCTTGAGTACAGACAGCTTTCATGTTTTCCTTTTATTGTGGCTTTGATTTGATTTGCTTAAATGCAGTGTTGACAGTTATTATTCAGGTGTTTTGGTAACGTCGCTTCTTATGATTGTGATTGCGTTTTGAATATTCGAAATCTGATGAAAGGAAAACAATTTTAGTAAAGTAAGTATGGTTAGTAGTAAAAGGAATATTTATTTCCAGATAAATCTTAATTCATATATTTTTTCATATATCCGTAATTCATTGCCGTAGGAGATTATGATTTAATTCCCTTTCTTTTCCCCTAAAATAGTATGCCTCAACTTTAGGGAAAGTAAAGTAAAAAGGCAAAATATCAATAACTTTGCCTCTGAAGAAGCAAGAATAAGAATAAGACAAGTAAAGCCGAACCATAAAAGAAATACTGAGGGATACTCTTGCCAGAAACAAAATTTCTCTTTTGATTGTCAAACGGCTCTCGACCATCGTTGGTTCCTTTCTTGGTGAAAGAAACTTGGCAGGACAGAATCAGGAATATTGTGTTACTGTTCGTGGGAAATAATTTTGTTCGTTCTTTTTCTTTTCTAGGTTATATTTTTATATGTATATATATGTATATACATTCTATATATACTATATATATGTGTGTGTTTGTGTTCAAATGAAGGTTTAATTTCTAAAACATTAACTAAATCTCACATGGCATTTTATCTTCTTTTCAGGCTGTCTTATAAAACCCATCAAGATTTTCCCTGTTTTTGCTTTATTTTTGTTGAGCTACAGAGTCCAAGAATAATACATTTTAGAACCCATTCCCCCCCCCCCCACCCTTTCTTTACCAACTCATCTACATATTCGAAAAGCGAAAAACCCCTATGATGAATTTTTCTTCTTTTCTTTTCTTTCCTTGCAGCCAATCCGCCGAGGAAATGCCCGTTATAGGTAACTCGAGAATGGGAAGGTGAGAATCAAATCAAGAGGCCGAGTGGCCAAGTTCAAGTGTCGCAAAGGCTACACGATGTTCGAGGGGGACAAATTCGCAACCTGCGTCAAGGGAAGATGGAATGGAAAAATACCCAAGTGCATAAGTAAGTACTACTGCTTCTTTTTCGTCAATATCTATACATCCATTTGTTCTTATAAAGTTTGATGGAGATGTCTTCAGGCATCTCGGCTTTTGGGGAGAATGAAGATGGAAGACTGCCAGAGACGCTCTTGTTAGACTGAATAGTTTTCTTCGCGAGGGCATAGTAAATCCTTATTACGGTTATTCATCTTTGACTGTGTAAACACGTATGCCAGAGGACGTTCCTAAATCCAGCAGTTATAGCAAATTCAGCTCCTGTTATTCGTGGAGAAACTTGACTGAAATTTTTGTCGGTAAAAGTGATAAACTGGATGTTGTACAGAACGATTTTTCTTCATGATTTTGTTGAGAAATCAAGGGACCCCGGGACGAGGGTTAGACTGAGGGACCCTCCCCTAACGTGGCTTCTGTAGCCCCTAACAAAGCTTCCCTCTGAAGCCAGGGTCATCCTTATGTTTCGGAAAGTGAAAAATGTACATCTACGTTTTAAGGTGTAGGAAAGCGAAAACGCACTTTTGTGTCTTAAGGTTGAAAAGAGCGACGCTCTGACACGGCGTCGTAAGGTTTAAGGAAAAGACAACTTAGTTTTACATCTGAAGGTTTAGGAAGCCGACACCGTAATTCACGATCCGAAAGACTCAATATAATGTAATTCCATTCTGTGTTTAACAAATACAATTTTTGTTTTCAGTCAAATTCTGACTCGCTGCAGTGTTGATTTGACGAGATTTAATTTGGTCAGTTTTCAGAACCCTTTTTCTTTTTATTTTTCGACATTACATTACTTAACAAAAATGATTCCGTATACCAAATATATATGTATATTTTGCTAAGAGACAAATTATGAGGCATTCCCAAAAACCTTTCACTTGGTTATGCAAGTTTTTCACGCTATGGAACTGCCAGAACATGATAAAAAAAATATTTTGGCTTACTCGGGGAGTAAGCCTACAAACAACTTTGTTGTTGTCCTTATTGTTGATGTTGTTATTGTTGTTCTTATTGTTGTTGTTCTTGTTGGGGCGGGTAGGAAAGCCCTATGAAAAAACCTAAAAAGGTCTGAAAAAGGTGTTTCGCGTTGAGTTAAAGATACAGGAACTTTAGGAGAGGATAGTTATGATTTATTTATTAGAATGAAAATGTAGAAAATAAATAATGTGAATGTTAAATAGTACAGAGCAATTATTTATAATAAAATAAAGCGTATTTATTTTAATTTTCGTTGGTGAAGCATCGCGCTATTTGACCGTATAGTTTAACACGCGCTCCGAGTAAGCTGGAAGTCGTATCCTTACCTTACCTTACCTTACAGACCTTACATCTTGTTCGGGTTGCCCCCAGGTCCCTCAGTGTGAGGCACCTCTAATGTCTACCAGAGAGTTGCTAGTACATCTTCCGGTATATTTTGCATCTTCCAATCTTGGATGGTCTGGGATGCAGTTTAGATATTTGTCGAGCTTATTCTTAAACACATCTACGCTCACTCCTGATATATTCCTCAGATGAGCTGGCAACGCATTGAATAGACGCTGCATTATCGATGCTGGTGCGTAGTGGATTAATGTCCTGTGTGCTTTCCTTATTTTTCATTTTTCCTGGTATAGTTTTGGGCACTATTAATCTACCTCTGCTTGCTCTTTCTGATATTTTTAGTTCCATGATATTTTTCTGCTATTCCTTCTATCTGTTTCCATGCCTGAATTATCATGTAGCGTTCTCTTTCTCCTTTCTAGACTATATAATTTAAGAATTGTAGTCTTTCCCAGTAGTCTAGGTCCTTAACTTCTTCTATTCTAGCTGTAAAGGACCTTTGTACACTCTCTATTTGTGCAATATCCTTTTGATAGTGTGGGTACCATATCATATTGCAATATTCAAGTGGACTACGAACATATGTTTTATAAAGCCTAATTCAATATGGTTCAGCTTTTCGTTGTTTTGGACGTGCCGTAACAACATTCCCATTTTTGCTTTACATTTTGCCAACAGAGTTGCTATTTGATCATTGCATAACATGTTCCTATTCATCATCACACCAAGGTCTTTAACTGCTTCCTTATTTGTGATGGTTCCTCATTATTAGGTCCCTTATATGCATATAGCTTTCTTTCTCTGTCTCCATAATTTATTGATTCAAATTTATCAGAGTTAAATACCATCCTATTTACCTCTGCCCAATCATATACTTTGTTAAGGTCTCTTTGTAGAGCGTTCCTATCTTCATCACAAGTAATTTCTCTACTTATTCTTGTGTCATCTGCGAAACTACTCACTACCGAATCCTTAACATTATTGTCTATGTCTTCAATCATAATAACAAACAGTATTGCAGCTAACACCGTACCTTGCGGCACACCGGATATTACCTTGGCTTCATCCGATTTCTCGTCGTTTGCAATAACTATCTGTTTTCTGTTGTGTAAAAATTCTTTTAACCATCTTCCTACTTTATCCACGATATTGTGTTTTCTAATTTTCTTCGCCAATATTATGGTCTACTTTATCAAAAGCTTTTGCCAAGTCTAAATAAACCACATCTGTTTTCATTTCCGCTTTTCATATTTTTGAATATGTTTTCACGGTGGACTAACAGTTGGGTTTGTGTACTTTTTCCGGGTACGAAAACCATGTTGTCCTTTATTAAACAAATTATTTTTTATTAAATGTTTCATAATATTTTCTTCATTACCCTTTCATACACTTTCATAATATGTGATGTTAGACTCACCAGGCCTATAATTACTTGGCCTCATAGTCCTTGAAGCCACCACTTTTGAAAGTAGGGGTAATATATGCTAATTTGTGCTCATCATATATCTTGCCTGTATCTACACTTTGTCTTAATAATATTGCAAGTGGCTTTGCGATAGAATGAACTACTTTCTTTAACAAAATAGCAGGAATTCCATCAGGCCCTGCAGCAGCTCCATTTTTAATTTCATTAATAGCCTGCACAATATCAGCTTCATTAATATCTATGTCAGCTAAATATTCACTATTTTCATCCCTTACTTCTATATCATTATCTTCATTATCTATTCTAGGGGTGAATTCTCTCTTATATCGTTCTGCCAGTATGTTGCAAATTTCCTTTTTTTCATTCGTTAATCTCCCTTCAATTCTCAGAGGGCCTATTTCTATTCTTCTTTTATTCATCTTCTTCGCATATGAGTATAATAGTTTGGGGTTTTGCTTGATATTTAATAGGGTTTTTTCTTCCAAGTCCCGTTTTTCATTTTCTTTTGATTGTATAATCTTTTGTGGGGGGCTGCATTTTCTATCTTACTTTTTAGTTCTATAACTTTCCATGCATTTTGATTTTTTCTTTTGCAAGACCTTTTTTCCACTTTCTGATTTTCTGGAACAAGATCCTTCTGTCTCTTAGTATGCATGAATGATGTTTACTTTTCTTCTTCGGTATATATTTTTCCACTATTATCTCCAATATTTTATATAATATCTCCGTATTTACCCTTATGTCATCACTTACGAAAATGTTATCCCAATCTTTGTTTAATTCTTCATTAATTTCTGACCATTTTATATTTTTACTGTAGAAGTTGTATTTTCCATATCCTTCCCACTTTTTCATTTCTTGCTTATCTCTATTTTCACTTGCTTTGGAATGAAACTGTTAATTCTATGACATTATGGTCTGAAATACTCGCATTATAAACTATTATTTCTTTAACATAATTCATCTCGTTCACAAATACTAGGTCTAAAGTATTTTCCTTTCTTGTTGGCAGTGATTTATTTGTTGAATGTTGTATTCTAGTAGCATATCTAATAGCTTTTCAAATTGCCTCTTATCTTCTGCACTACTATTACTCTCTTTTTTATATGTATAAGTACACCATCTCCTATTCGTTCTTTCCATTCTACGAAAGGAAAAGTTTGAAGTCACAGATAGGAGAATAGTCCAGTCCTTGTGATTTCTACATATATCATCCAATTTTTCAATTATTAAGTCAAACTCTTTAGTATTAGGAGGTCTAAATAATATTACTATGTTCATCAATTTTTCAGATTCAAATTCTAACCGCTATTAGTTTCACATTCTGAGTTACTATATTTCTCATATATTTTTCCTTGTTTTTTGTCTTTCCCATATATTGCGGTCCCCCTTGATTCCTATTTTTTCTATCTTGATCTATAAGTTTGGAACCCTTTTATTTGATCATCATTTCCCAGTCTCTTGGGAATACCAGGTTTCACTTATATTCATTATATCTATTTTCTTATTTTCATTTTGGGGTTAGTTTTACTTTTCTAAGTACTCTATTTTCTTTTTGAGTACTCGTAAAAACTAAACCCTGCGCATTCATCACTATGGGATGGTTTGCGTGGTTTTTCTCCTTCATTTAATACTGATAGTAATAAGGATTTTCCCATGTCTCTTTCCTGTTCTGGTATGTTGTTCTTTTTTTCATTTCCAGAAATTCTGACTTAAAAAATCCAACTTTTCCATAATATTTGATCTTCCTTCATCCATAATTATTAATTTTGTGTCTGAATCTGAACAATTTCTCCGTTTCTGCAATATCCTCTTGCATAATAAATACAGTTATTATCTCTTGAGTAGAATTTCGGAGCTGATGCTTTGAAATTTTTTGCTGACACCTCTGCATATCTCATTGGTGGTTTGCTTTTCTCTTTTACCTGATATTCTTGATTTCTCTCTTTATTTGTTTGTTTCTTTCTTATTTTGGATTTTATTACTTGGTTGGTTATTTATTTGATTATGATTCATGGCTACAGCATAGATTTGCATTTTTTGTCGAACTTACATCCTTTTCCTTCTTTTAGGTTTTTACATAGTTTTTGGATGCAGATCTCTGCAATCATCCCCATATCCATCTAAGTATGCACATTTACCATATATTTCATAGTTTGACATATCTTAGGATGTATGTAACATCTTTCTCCAAATCTGCAATTCCCTCTTTTCAAAAGGTTGCAGATTTTGTCTTTCTTGTCTATTTTTTTTCCTCGTTTCCCGTCCATTGTATGATTCCTGGGTAGTAAGCCTCTTTCGGGATTTGGCTTTTCTGTTGTCATATCGTAATTTATTTCTTCGTAGGTATGCCTGCTTTATTGCCTCATATGTAGTATCAATGAGTATCTCTGCATCCATAACTTTTTATCTTGTTCTTTTGTTTTCCTTATTTTTTTCTGTCATTTCATTTTTGTTTACTTTTCTTCCGTTTTCCTCTTCTTCTTTTTCTTCTTCTGTTCTTCTCTTCCTCTTCTTCTTCATCCTCAACTATTTGTAACATTTCAATCTTGATTTAATAACATTGTCTATCATGATACATGTTGAACAAAAAAATTCTTGTATCTTTTCTCAAATCTTGTATTACCTCAGCACACTGTGGATGGGTCGGAATGGTTGCATGCAGCACATTTTCTGATTAGGTTTTGTGGATTGACTATGCTATACCAAAAACCTTACACAGTTTTTGCATGCTTTTGGCATTCTTTTCCTAATGCATCAATTAGTATATTCACAAGATTCACCTTATTCCTGCCTTGTTACTTGTTATTTTACTTTTCATAATTATAACTTCGTATTTTAGTAGTTTCTGGAGCTTAATTTAACATTTGTAAACATATATCGGAATGCTGAAATACCAAAACTATTTCTTTTATGCTTTGGACACGTTGAAAATATTTAATGTCAATTTAGAAAATACTTGTCAAGTCTCAAGTTGAAAAGACCTTTAGGAACTGGATGGAAAATTCTCTTCTTACTGATAAAAGAAATTCATATGACATTGATGAAAAAAAAAAACTTATATAATTATTATAAGCCTTTTTACATCTATCGGCTGATAGCAATATCCACTGTCTTTTCCAGAATCCATTGACGTTCATATCTATTAAAGGACGTTTGTTTTTTAATCAGATTTTGTTCACTTTATTTGATTGTGCCACATTTCGTACTTGTTTTTGTCTTTTTTGCGAAACAAGGAAGAAGAAGGAGGAGGAGGAGGAGGAGGAGGAGGAGGAGGAGGAGATTGTTAGGGCTCGAACTATCTCCTCCCTTTTGTCTCTCGTTAATAGCTATTTCCCATCCTCATTGTTAATTGTCGTCCACTATTGTACAGCCACCTGTTTTTAGAGTCTCTTGTACGACAAAAGATATCAATTTAGCACATCGATTTCTTTCTGTATTAAAGAAAAAAATCATAGACACGTATTTCTGGTAATTGTGTTGACTCACACATCCGAATTCATTTGTGTGTGTGTGTGTGTGTGTGTTTGTGTGTGTGCTTGCGCGCGCAGTTCTATTTATCTGTCTGCATTTGCCATCACTATTGATTCTTTGATGGCTCATATTTCGACAGAGAGGAAATTGGGAGAGAATTTGTATTTTCCATATTTGGAGAAATGCAGTTTGATGTAGATTCCTAGTTTGTGTGATAGGAGAGAAAAGCAAAATTATTTGGACAATACATTATTAATGGTATTTGTTGAAATTCGAAGAAACAGGTGTACTGCAGATATCATTTATTGTGTTTCATCATACAAGGCGTGGGGCAGAAGTGAAATGACAAATGTGTGTATATTTGGTGTGTGTGTGTGTGTGTGAGAGAGAGAGAGAGAGAGAGAGAGAGAGAGAGAGAGAGGGTTGGGATTGGACGCATAACATGTTATTACTAGTGTGCCGATCTTTATGTACTCATACTCATTTACTCCTTAAATAAACTCTGTGGAATTGATAGAAGATTCCTAAATATGATAATTTCTTTAAGTTCATGCTATTTTAGCCTTCATTCATGATTAGAATGAATAAGAAAATCGTTAAAACGTGTTCCATTCCATAATAAAACAAAACTAAAAGATAAACGAACCGTCTCATGTCGCCTACAGAAAGGAACGGTTTTATTTCTCCGAGCTCTTCTTGTAAAGTAAAAATACCCATTCTTTATAGTCCACACAATAATGGAAATATTTTACGCGCGATCATGGTTGTGTGTCAATTCATGGAAACAGCTGACTGGGGAATGAAAACGTTAATTACCAACAGTACTATTCATAACTCAGCCTTCATGAAATAATTACGTACACCAATTACAAATATCCCCCTTTAATCAGTGAAGAAATATAACAGCACAAGAGGAGCTCTAAAACACAGACACACATAGCACCTCACGGCTACTAGAAGGCCTAGAAAACACTTGCTCCCTAACGGCAAAAACAGCCAACCGCAGACAGTCAATTACGCGTCATCGGACGTAACACGTCGGCAGTCCTTCTTCCCGGTCTCCCACTGACCGAGAAATGTATGGGTGCGGGAATCGCTCTGTTTACGAGGCACTGCCAACACTTTCCTCGTTAACCAATCCTTAAGTCGGGAACTAACGACTCGGGGGAAACAGTTGTCTTGCCTATTCGCATTTGTTTCGTTGGGGTTGTGTTCCGTGACGTTTTCCCGTTCGTAAGTAACCGTTAGATGCGTTCTGAGTTGCCAGTAGTTTTGGTGTAAATTTTGGAGCTTTTTGTGCTGTGTTATATTTCTTCACTGATTAAAGGGGGATATTTGTAATTGTTGTACGTAATTATATTATGAAGGCTGAGTACTGTTAGTAATTAACGATTTTTCCCAGTGTCAGCTGTTTCCATGATCACGCGTAAAATATTTACATTATTATATGGGCAATAAAGAATGGGTACTTTTACTTCCCTTTTCACTTGGCTGCGCGTCACTGCAGTCCTGAGCTCTTGTTTTTCATGGTTCGAGCCCTCGAGACGACGAACTTATTATCAACTAAAAAAATTCCTCTTCGGTCAACATCTATGAAAATGAATTATTTCCGAGGTAGAGCGAATTGGATATTAAAGGACATTTGAAGCTTATTGCTTATATATACGTGTATATATACATATATATTTATATATATGATATATATATAGTAGATATAGTCATATATATAGTTATATATAATATATACCATTGTTTTTGTGCTCTAACCTATTGGAACTCTCGGTTCAGGTTTGCTAGTCTGTGGTTCGCTGACGTATGACCTACCAGCGGACAATGGTGTGAAAGCTGTACATTTAATACATTTATTATTCAAATGTGCAGCACGTATCGCGCAGAATACTAGTGTTTCTCATGAACAGAATTAACTAGGAAGCTGACTGACATTTTGCATCATTTTTATGATAATGTAATTTTGTACATTAAACAAGTAACTCACGTGTGTATAGTAATCAGTGAAGTTTTTGTTCGTTTTTGTGATAGTGAAAGAAATTTGTAAATAATTTTATTTGATTCATCCTGTTTATTATATATTTCCATGAATCCTGCACTATGCTGAATAGGTAAAATGAAAGATTGAGTGACCCGGAGACAATACTAAGTGGATAATAACGAGTTTGATTTTTTTATGTTAATTTTATGCTAAAACCTCTAGAGTGATATTACTCTTTCTTGTTGTGCAGATGTCTTGATATTAGTACTCAATGAAAGATGGCAGTCTTGGCAACTATAATTCCAAGTTCGTGTCGTTTATAGTCACGATTTTGATTTAATAATTACAGTGTCATTTTGCCTAAGTGTTTTTATTTGAATCAGCTGCTTCCTCAAGAAGCGAGATAAGTGTTAACTACGAATTCGCAAGCACTGTCGCCTAACGACGATAGGAATTAGCTTTAGTAAACGAATGATTGAGAAATTGAAAGATAGGCAGACTTCACAAGAAACAAAATACTTAGAAGTAGCGTGAAC
>NC_061093.1:25204031-25225720 GCF_015104395.2 Macrobrachium nipponense | reverse complement strand
GTAGCGTGAACTGGCTCTATTAACACGATCTTTGTAGATTAAACATACCCGTCTTTCCTTAGCTTATTTCTGTTATTTTCTACGTTATTCTCACTATCCTATTCTCTTTTAGTTCTCTGCCGTGTCTCTTATCATATTTTTGGGCGGGGGGCGGCGTTGATAATTTCATTTTGAACATGTCAGTTGATAACACTTGTATGATAATAAAATGTTGCTTTATTGCTGACCTACTTTTTATGAGCACAAGAAAGCACTATTTTACATGATGTCCATTTTATAACAAATTGGAATTATCTCCCTTCCCTCTCTTATATACGCACGCGCGTGCCCGCCTACGCCCGCGCACACACACACATACATATATAAAATAACATTGATTGAATGATACACTATCAGTCAACTGTATTATTCATGTAGAATCACAACAAATGTGAACAGTGCAACGAACTGACACATTATAAAACTCTCTCTCTCTCTCTCTCTCTCTAGAGCTCTCATGCAGTACAATAACACATATAATGACAACTGTAGTTTTCATGTAACATTACGACAAATGTGAACAGTGCAACGAACAAAAACATTATAAAACTCTCTCTCTCTCTCTCTCTCTCTCTCTCTCTCTCTCTCTCTAGAGTTCTCATACATTATAATCACACATATATAACGACAACTGTATTTTTCATGTAACATTATGGCAAATGTGAACATGGCTACAACATTCTAAAACTCTCTCTCTCTCTCTCTCTCTCTCTCTCTCTCTCTCTCTCTCTCTCTCTCTCTCATAAACTCCGTGTAGTCAATAGCATCAGCGTGTGGTCACGAAAATCCTTGAATTTGGGCTTTGTTGTTGTTGTTTGCGGCGGTGTATTCAGGCGGATGATTGCTGGCCGCGTGGATGCTGTTATTTTTCGGTCCGCGTAGGCAGGAGTGCAGGTAGACGCCGCTATGGAAGTGAATGAAATGAGCTGGTGTTGAAAATGATGCCGAACTGGGTTATGTATATATGTGTATCGTTCCCAAATGCCCCGTGTTGTGTTGGACGATTGATTCGGCGCGTTCGTAATGGCTTGTTTGAAGCGTTTGAATCGTTGGTTTGTTTGTGCTGCTGGTTATTCAGGGTTTAATGAACGCTTTCCTGTTTGTGATCGTGTTTGTGATGAGTCGTGGATGATTCGATGATCGCGCTCACAAACGCTAGTCCTACCTAACCTTGTGGCGACTGTATATGTAGATAAATAAACTGGTTGATTTTACGGTATATTTTTGGATGTGGTTAACGTCCTTTTTTTACGAAATAGGTTTGTGAAACCTTGGAACGAAGGAGATAAGAGCTTTATTATTCTGTGGATGCAACGATAAAAAGCAGCGTTCATAATGAGGATGTGCGTGGATTCGTGTGTGCATTTCGTGTGCGCACTTGTGTGTATGCGTGAGCGTATGTGCGTGTGTGTGTTTGTGTGAGCACACGGCCTTCCACCGGCAAGAGGTGCCGTCAGTGGCCGGTAATTGGCGGATCGAAGGAGAGAGAGAGAGAGAGAGAGAGAGAGAGAGAGAGAGAGAGAGAGAGAGGTTTGAGCGAAGTGATTCCAAATAGGGTTGGAAAGGATCCAAAACAGAATTGGATTCTCAGGGAAAGAGAATATCTTTTAGAGACGAATTAAAGCGAAAGAGATGATTCACATTGTTTTAATGACACGTTTTATTAGGTTTCTGTGGAGAGAGAGAGAGAGAGAGAGAGAGAGAGAGAGAGAGAGAGAGAGAGAGAGAGAGAGAGAGAGAGGTTTCTATCAACATATTTTGTATTTCGATATAGGGTTTGACATAAAGATACCTTTCATTGAGGAGAATATAGTTCACGAAATGAAATGTTATCATATAAAGATTCCGAAGAGAGAGAGAGAGAGAGAGAGAGAGAGAGAGAGAGAGATTTTTACCAACATAATTTGATATTGGGTTTGATGTAATGGAAAAATTTTTCAATGAGAGGGATATTGTTCACAAAATTAAATATCATTTAAAGATACTTCGAATGACACTCAGAGAGAGAGGAGAGAGGAGAAGAGGACGAGTAGAGAGAGGATGCTAACAGGAGGGAGGTCGAGGGCAGAAGTGAGAGAGATAGAGAGAGAACAGGTTCCTACCATTTTTTTTAATTTTTTGATGGAGGGATTTTTCATCTTTTTGATGGAGGGTTGACATAGAAATACCTATCTATGATAAGACTATTTCAGAGAATTAAATATTATCATATACAGACTTGAGAGAGAGAGAGAGAGAGAGAGAGAGAGAGAGAGAGAGAGAGAGAGAGAGAGAGAGAGAGAGAGAGATAAAACATGTGTCTATTAATATATTTAGATATATGGTTTCACAAAATACCTTTCAACGAAAGGAATGTACTATACGGAGTTGAATATTATTATATACGGACACTTGTAGTATGATGTGGCTATGATACAGATATCTGTCTACTATATGTTGTAGTTTGAAAAAAAAAATAAAATAAAATAAACAAGAAAAATAAACAAAGAAAAAAATCAATAAAAACTATATACCAGTGTGTATACTTATTGGCTTACAGAGGTATATATATATGTACGGAGTAGATCATAGCTGATTTATTAATTAATATATTTCTATGTATACTTATTGGCATAAATTTGTATCACAGACGTAAGGAAGGCCGACAACGGATCCTCTTTATGATGAAAACCTTTGTGCACCGATTTTTATTTATTTATTCATTTTTTTGTCGTGAACGTGGGTTGAAAGATACGCGCAGATCGACGGCTGTAAAAATTCGATATCAGGTATTTTTTATTGCTGTGTGCTTTACGTTAGGCTCTCATAGCCTCTGTGCAAAACCTGAAGTAAAAAGGTAGGATGAAAATGTATGTTTGTATTTTTTGTATGTATGTATATATATCATATATATATATATATATATATATATATATATAATATATATATATATATATATATATATATATATATATATATATATTATTATTATTATTAATGCCTTACCTTGTACACACACCTACAGATCTTGCTGAGATAAGGGTGACTTACAACAACTAAAGAAAAGGAAACATAAATTCTCTAAGGAGTCATTTAAGAATGCCTCCTTATTTGAAAGACCAAACGGTCTTAAAACTCTTCTCATTGCCTGTCTTATCGATTTCAATACTTTTGACTTTTCTGTCTTTCTCAGCCCACATTGAAATACTCGGATAACCCAGTTCAGTAGCTTTTACATTTTCAACTTACATCCAGTAGGCATAACTATTTCTAAATCTGTTTCCGTCATTACAGAAGAAGACGACGAAGACACTTATTTGTGAACAAACAAATCTGAGAGGTTAGTAACCCATTTGCAGACGTATTATTGATTCAATATGTCCGGGGTAATATAGAATATCATATAAATCTAAGGATAAAAGTGGCATTGGATAGTACGAGGTACTCATAAGGTCTTCGTGTAGACTATTTGATATGCTATATAAGATCGGTCGGATTTTTTTCTTGTCTGATTAAGACAAAAGGGATGAAGGTAGTCTCTCCCGGTGAGATAATGATATTCCTATGAGGGCGAAATAGGCCTTTCATTATGCTGAGTCATCTGTCTTAAAATTAAGTTTTTTTCTTTAATCGTCTATATTGGTGGAAGCCAACAATTCGTTCTCTCGTCTTGTGGTATCCAAGGGAAGTCTTTATTGTTGGCTGAAGGAATAAGGAAAAACTATAAAAAAATGAAAGTGTCGTTGGGATAAGTGACAAAAATATGACTCCGTCTAAAATGATGATTATATCTTGATCGCAGAAATGTTGTGGAAAGACGCGAGGACGCTCATGAAAGAAAGGCTTATTTATTTATTTATATCCGAGATCTGTTGCAACAGGGTGATATTATTTTTAATAGTCATGCGTTAGTCGATTTTGGGCCGCTTAGCATCAGTGGCACAATATTCTGGGTTATTTAGTAGCATAATTGATCAGTCTGTGGGAGAACTGATTACATGACATATATCTTTGTAAAAAGGAAGTAAACTGTACAGAATTAATAAAAAAAATTACTGGGCTCAAGCGCTTCATTGACCTAGCATACAGCAGGCAAGTCTGCAGATATTAGGGCAGTTTTGATACGGGCGAGACATACCATTAAATTGTGCTAATTTAAGATGAAAGTAAACTAGAAAATTAACCGGGACTTTCTAACAATAGGCGCAGTCATCATAAAAGCTAGATATATATAAAAAATAGAAAAAAGTCCATTATCATGCGACTTTAGTATAAATTAAGGAGGGAAATGTCAGTGTGACTGTTTTTGAGTGCACGCGCTACTACATTCATGTCACAAACACTCCTATCTGCTTATTATAGTTGTAATCAAAATAAATCTTTTAGTATATAATCCAGTCGTAATTTAGGATAGGCAGTGTACTGATAACTGGTAGAAGTCCATACTGACAGAAGCAGCAATAATAATAATAATAATAATAATAATAATAATAATAATAATAATAATAATAATAATAATAATAATAATTATAATAATAATAATAGTAATTTCTTATTATTTTTCATAACTTCTCTTCACGGAAAAAAGTGACACCAGAAAGTCTTTTAAGATGATGTTGCTGGTCCCACGTCCTTCTAACGGAACGTGCCCATCCTTCCGTCCTTGCCCAAGAGCCCAACCCCTGCCCCGTCAGCATATTCCCGAACTGTAATCTAGAGCCGAACCTTCCCTGCAAAAGCGGGAGGCCATATCTGAAAAACTAACCATAGAATCTGCTTGAAAATAATCTCAGTATGTTTCCCACGCACAAATTAATTAGTGGGGATAATAATCTCTTAACCCAAGTTAACCTAGGGACATGGCAAAAAAACCGGGCCTGTTGCAATACTATAGTAGATTCACATCAACCGTGCATTTGGTGTCTAGGCCAGTTCCTTACGACGCTCATGATTGCCTGTTGATAAGCCAATGACAGGGCTGGAAACTCTCAGTCTCTCCCGAGAGTTCACATGGGTAGGATCTATGTCCCATCTCTCCTGAGGGACACTTCTTTCAAAAGCATTCCTCAGGAGAGGTGGAACATGCATCCTCCCTATGTTAATTCTCTCTCGAGAGACAGAGTTCCCAGCCCTGTCATTGGCTTATCAACAGCCAATCAGGAGCGTCGTAAGGGACTGCCCTAGACGTCAAATGCACTATAGTATTACACCAGGCCCAGTTTTTTTGCCATGTCCCTAGGTAGACTAGGAGGCCACCACGGACACCACCAGGCCATTATCATTATTAAAACTGCCGTTGGTGTTGTTTTCACTAATTTAACTATCAGCGTTTTCGGCCACTTAGAATCAGAGCAGATTTTCCCAATAAAAAGGCCCCAAATGATCTGGAAGCGCACCAAGACCAGAAAATACACCTGCTATTAGGTTGCAAATGATCGCTTTGCCGATATTTATGTGCTATCTTCGACGTGAATCCCGATGTAGGACATTTTTTTCCCTTTTTTTTTTTTGTAAGTACATAACTAACCGATATGCCGTTGCACTTTTTTCTTTGAGAGGGCATTTTACACTTTGTTTACGATGGTCATTACGAAAGAGGTACGCCACTAGAAATACCTGGTTACAATTTTCTGAAAGTGGTGCTGAATTGCTTTTATGAAATGTATTGACGTCCGCAATTTCTTATTTAATTAATTTTCAGAGCTCAGTAATAATTCTATTCGTCTAAATTTAAATTAATAAATTGAAACATCTGACAGCTGTATAAAGAAGAAACTGTCCCGTTTGACACAAGCTGCTTAGGGAAAATAAAATGGTCGTAAATTCCGTAGATTCTGTAAATTGTAAATCCACTCGTAAAATCATCCAGTAACAAGGACGAGTATAAGAAAGTTTAGCTGTGATATTTTACGCTTAACTTCAGGTAAAAAGGTTGATGTTAATAATAGAATAATTTTCTGGAGCGAATTAAAACAATAGCGATGACTCACATTAAAACGTTTTACTAGGTTTCTTTAGAGAGAGAGAGAGAGAGAGAGAGAGAGAGAGAGAGAGAGAGAGAGAGAGAGAGAGAGAGAGAGAGAGAGAGAGAGATTGCTTCTACCAGTGCCTTTCGATAAAAGTTTCAACATAGACGAATATAGTTCATAGAATTAAATATTATCAGAAACATATATTTCGAATGGCAGTAGAGTACCTGATTCCAGCTAAAAAAGATTTAAAAGTAAAACGGAAATGAAATCAAATCACGATTACATGGCTAAATCTCCGGGTGATTTCCCCCATCGCTAAACAATAGGCTTTTCAACATCAATAGCAAAGCGGTGAAAGAGATTTGTCAAATTCGTCCTTTTCAGTGGCTAAAGCTGGTTTTGAAGAGATTCGGTGATGGTAGGTAAGACTATTGAAAAAAAAGTTGATTTTACATTTTGCGAAGTTAAAATAAGTAATTTACAGGTTGTGTACTGCTGAAGCTTTTCCTAAATGCCATACATTCAAGAAGCTTGCGTAGATGTTACATGTTTCGTATCTGTAAATTATTATTATTAATATAAGTAACACAAAACAGTAGATATACTATTCATTTATGTAGCCATGTCTTGACGTACAAAGATGACTGAAATCAACTGTCATTCATTATGGAACTATGAAGTTTTGTAGTTTTTATTTCTCTACTCATTATTCACCTAATCTCTCAATACTGTAGAAGTGACAAAACTTTTTCGTGCTATCATTCATATATCAATTAGTTGCTGAATAGATTAGATTTTCACTTAATTAAAATTGTTTGGATATAGGGGAATTTTTTTGCAATTTAAATTATTTTTTAAAAAGGGAATTTTTCGCCTTAGAGTTAATATAGATCAGTGATAATAAATAAATGTCATAAAAATATAAAAGTTAAGAGTTATTCATAAATAAAGCAACCGAGAAAGAAGGCTTAATTTTCTTTGGAAAAACTCTTTCCATCTTGCAGAAAAAAAACCCACAAAACGCAAACATACAAGAGAAAAAAAACTCTCGGCGGATATTACTTAAAAGCATAAGGTTATCGCTAAGTTTTTATGAGAAGTCCAAGGAGAGAGAAAGCGCCAGAGATGAAAAGAATCACGAGAGAAAATCGGAGGAAAAAGGTTTCAGCAAAAAAAAAAAAAAAAAAAAAAAAAAAAAAGGCCCCCATGAAAAAAGAGGCGAGGTAGAGACGTTCTCATAAACTCGCAGACGCACATGTATGTTTGCACACACGCACACGCACTTACATGTAATATATATATATATATATATATATATATATATATATATATATATATATATATATATATATATATATATATATATATATATATATATATATATATATCTATATATATATATATATAGATATATATAATCTATATATATATATATATATATATATATATATATATATATATATATATATAGATATATATATACTATATATATATATATATATATATATATATATATATATATATATAGATATATATATATATATATATATATATATATATATATTATGTGTATATATATAACATATATATATATATACACAAACACATTATATATGTTTATGCGTTAATGTGTGGTGCGAATACTGGAAAATTTACACTCATGAGTATATGCATAGATATAAGCGCATGCGCAACAAGCAAAATCATTTGCATTTTATGTGAAGCTGTCAAACCCTTTCTTTTTCAATATCCACTGTTTTTACCAGGAGTATCCTTTAAAAAAAAAAAAAAAAAAAAAAAAAAAAAAAAAAAAAAAAAAAAAAAAAAAAAAAAAAAAAAAAAAAAAAAAAGAATCCCATACATGTTTATTCATTATTACTAAATTTTGCTACTGATTTAATCCTGAAATTTTATCCGCCAAGTAAGTGCCGATGCTAAAGTCTGGTATAGTAATATCCTGACGAGAATAGTAATTCTTCCTTTCCTTAAGTTTCCTTTGGCCTATCTCTTTGTTTTGAAAACACACCCAATCTTTATGACCTTCTTGAATCGTCTATTGGACACTGATGCTCAAGAAGACAGAATATAGTTTTTTCAAAGGTTTTTAGTTTTTTATGTTTTATATGATCAATTTGAAAGTGTTATGAAGGAGAAGGAGACGATTACACAGACAGAGTTGGATAGTTGGCGTGAAAGTAGTTAGAAAAGAAGATCTAAGCTTTCTGGAGGTTAGAGAGTACCGGTAAGATGGAGGTGAGTGGCGCAGCCTGCGTAAGGGCATTCGTAAAGCTGCTGATGAGCCTTTTGTGCAAGTTATGATGTGACTGATGTTTGGATTTCGCCTCGACAAGAATTTTAATCGAACGATGCAGAAGTTGAATCGTGAAAGTATCAGCGATCGTTCTCTCTCTCTCTCTCTCTCTCTCTCTCTCTCTCTCTTCTCTCTCTTTTTATTTTTTATTTTTTGGTGTGGGGGGAGGAGAGCCACCCCCCTGTTAAGGTAAAAAGCTTTATACTACGAATAGAAAGGGATGATGTCGTCCCAGATTGCAGACAGATACAAAAGGAGTTTCAGCATTATCTCAAATTGGATCAATTCTCAGCAATTTTCCCTGGAATCCATCTAGAAGCGATATCCAGGTGATTTCTTCTTCTTTTTTTGAGACGGGGCAATTGTCCCCTTGTTTTCGTAGGCCCGATGCGTCGCTTTTGATGTACATATGTCATGGCTACGCACAAAAAATGAAATGAAATAAAGAAATGTTCAGTATACTAAATGTATAATATAAAAAGAGCTTTCATACGTATGCTGTGAAGATGTCAAAATGACAAGTATTAGAGAAACATGACCATGTTTCCCACCTGTTGAAAGGAAGACGAAGAAATACATCCTCGTTAAAAAAAAAAAACAAAAAACCGATACCTCATCAGTTTCAGATCGAAACAATTGGCGTTGCTCTGCTCAAGGCCATATTGTTGCCCTGTTTGTTTGCATGACCATCCGCTGCACCCCTTTACGGTGCAATAACTCGCCGTGGCTATAGCCGCTTTAAATCAGAAGAGCAGCTACACGTAATGCTCTTATGCCTTATCGATGATTGCTGACCTTTTCCTACCGGCAGCCGGCAGCACCAGGCAGCCGAGAGTGGACATATCTCGCGCTGTCAGAAGGGAAATGTTTTATCGCAAATGAAATGCCCTCCGAGTTTTGATGACGATTTCAATCTCCAGGTTGGCATTCGCGAACTGACCAGGACGACGTCGTTGTGAAATGATGTTCCGGCATTCTTGCTAACGTCCGGGAAGAAGAAAAAGAAGGAAAAGAAGAAGAAGACAAAGTTTCGGAACAAAAACAAAGCCAAACAAACGCCTCCGATAAACTCCAGAAGCATAAGCGGTCATATCAACCTCCTCCTTTAGCGCCTGAAGACAAAAGTCTGCAAACCCCTGAGTTACGTAATCGGTCGTTACCCTTCTCTCTCTCTCTCTCTCTCTGTCTTTCAAGTCCCACTCGAACGGCCGGCGGCTGCGGTGTCCTTTTCGGAGCAACTCCTCCGAGGACCCGAGTCAAAGAGGGAGCGACAAAATGCACGTAACTTCTGGACGCCTTCCTGATTCCCCTTTTCCATTCCGTCCAAAAGAACAAGGGTTTGAACGCTGTATTCGTACTTCTGCTTTAACATGGAGGGGAGGGGAGGGGAGGGTGGGGGGAAGCAGGCCGGGAAAGAGGATGTGGAGGTGATGGATGAGTGGGGGGGAAGCAGGAGGGAAGGGAAAGATGGTAGGGGCTAACGGGGGAGGGGGTTAGTAGAGCAGGGGCCAGGAATCCCGTAACCTAATTTTGTTAGTGACTTTGCAAAACCTGCCTGATTCGTCTATTCATCGCCACCGACACACCCGCCTTTCAGATTCGTCCCTTAGCCTTAAAAAAAGCCCTAAAAGAAAAAAAAAAGAGCCATTCCCTTCCGTACTAATCCCTTCTACATCCTCCTTCTTCTTCCTCCTCCTCCTCCCCATTCTCATCGCCTCACATTTTTCCTTGAATTTTTTCCATTTTCCTCTATTTTTCTTTCATTCCGTCGAATCGTCTTCGCTGCAGTGTGATTACTCCTTTATATTATTATTTTTTTTTATCTCGAGTTGGACGGCGTCTTAAACTCCGTCTTTGTAATTTATGCTGGGCGGAGAGTTCAAATATTTCCATAACTTGTCACTGGACCCGAAAATAGAAAATAAATAATTTGCTTGTCGTTTATCTTTCAAAATTTCTGTGACGTTTCGTACGGTCATTTCCGTCCTCGTATTGCGAAATAAATTTCTCTGCTGAATAGAGGAAATCAAGATGTTGTTCCAGATTTATCTTCCCTTTTCAAACGGAGAAAAAAAAATTGAGGAAAATAGAAATATATAAATGAAGAAGAAAAATTTATTGCCTTAGAGGTTTTTATGGAGAATCCCATTTGAAAACGAAGTTCTTAGCTATAGTGTTTTGCATGGTATTTTTCCCCTTTATTTAAATGCTTCTCTTTTGGCACGAGTAAACATTTATTTTTCTAACTTCTCAAAAATATATATGAATCACGTGGTTTTCGACGCAATTCATATATATTTATTTCGAGATTTGTGAAAATTTGGTGACTTATTATTATCATTGTTGCATTATTTATTGCTTCTTTTAGAATTGTAATGAACGACATTGAGTTTATGCATAGAAATGAAAGATTTACTTATGTATGTATGTATGTATGTATGTATGTATGTATGTAGTATGTATGTATGTATGTATGTAAATGTTTTGTTTAAACATTACAACTCTTTCAACTTCTCCTAAATAGAATGATTTTATATAAAGGAGAAAATTCAGACCTGTTATGCAATTTAATTCGCACAGGAAAACAATGTTTTATTGCTTTATTTTTTTAAACTGAAAACAACAAAATACTCTAAAAAAAATTAAGGTAACGCTAACAGAAATAAAAGGAATGAAACAAGAAATAAAAATATTAGTTGTTTCATCTCTTCTCCAGCGGATATCTGGTGAGCTTCAGGAAAACATCTGGATATCCAATGAGCCTCAGAAAAACATCTGGATATCCAATGAGCCTCAGAAAAACATCTGGATATCCAATGAGCTTCAGAAAAACATCTGGATATCTTGCAAGCCTCAGGAATATATATGGATATCCTGTGAGCCTCAGGAAAATATATTGATACCCAGTGAACCTGAGGAAAACATGTACCTATCCGATGAGTCTCAGGAAAACTTATTGATATCAGTGAGCCTCAGAAAAACATCTGGATACCCGGTGAGTCTCAGGAAAACATGGATATCCTGTGAGCCTCAGGAAAATACATGGGTATACGATGAATCTCAGGACAACATATGGATATCTGGTGAGCTTCAGGAAAACAAACTGATATCCAGTGAGCCTTAGGAAAACATATGGATATCCGGTAAGCCTGAGCAAAACATATTAATACCTGTTGAGCTTAAGGAAAATGTATTGATATCTAGTGAGCCTGAGGAGAACATATTTATATCTGGTGAGCCTACATATGGATATCTGGTGAGCCTGAGGAAAATGTATTGATTTCTGGTGAGCTTGATGAAAATGTATGGATATCTGATGATCCTGAGGAAAACATATTGATATGTTCTATACTCTGTTTTTTTTCATCTGTCCATCCGCCTGTGGTGTTTTTGTATCTTAACACTGCGTCCCGGGCTTAAGATAGTGACATTCAGCTTACATTCAACGATTTTAATAATATCCTATTTCGAATATTAACGGTGTAATTCGCATACAGTAAATTATTAAAACACTTTTCAGTTGAAAATGTACACCCAGATATCCTTTTATTTACCTAAAACTTACACATAGCGTAACTATCTAAAGCCCGGGACGCAGTGTTACCATACAAAAACACCACAGGCGGATGGACAGATGAAAAAAACAGAGTATTGTGAGCCTTAAGAAAACATGTGGGTATTGGGTGAGCTTCAGAAAAACATAATCCTATGAAACTCAGGAAACATACTGATATCCGATGAACCACAGGAAAACATATTGATATCTAGTGAGTTTGAGGACAACATATGGATATCCGGTGAGTCTCAGGAAAACATAACCGTCTGGAAATGAGAGAACAAATCTTTAGAGAAAAATTTATGGCAGTTTAGGAAATGAAAAACGGTGACATTAATATTCTTCGTGCATTATCGTTAATGAAACAGACTCCCGGAAACATAAATAATGGCGGTATTTTCTTCACGGCGCCGACGGACGAATGAATGTAGAAGGGATTAGTATACCCCGACGATCCAGGGTTGTAAAGTTATGATGAATTAAAAACTCGAGGTTATCAAAGCATTCTTAGTAACTATACAGTGGTCAGAAATTTCAGACCTAACTATACTTTAAAGGTAATTTGAATAGTCTGGTTTATACCGTTGTCTGTAGAGTATTTATCGCAGTAACTCCTGATGTTTAATAGAAATCCTGGCTTTAACTAAAGAATAAACAAAGAAAAAATAAAACAAATAAGCTCATGCTGATGGTGGAAAATACCAGTGTGTATTATTTTCTTGAATGGAAATTACATTTATCACAACAGAGGATCATCAAATACCCATTAGCGATTGTTGATACGAAAATAGTACTGGAACCGATCTCGAATTCCCACGCCTCCCAACAATATCTTCAGCTCCATTTAACCGAGGAGGCCACTTTTGTTGACGAAGCAGAATGCAAGGCCGAGGGGCGTGATAAAAATGGATTTCGAGAGGGTTTTCAAAGCAACCCTTTAGCAATCCGTCAATGTCAAGTCACTAGGATCCCTTTGTATTTTGTTTTTCTATCCATACGAACTACTACCACGCGAAGCGGAATTCCGGCTGCGGGCGAACAAATTCTATGCTTGAATTCTCAGCCCCGCGAAGAGTTTGATGAATGAGTTCTCCGCTGAGTAATTGATTAATTGAAGGACCTGAGCTTCGTGTAGCCGTGGATTTTACTTTTTCAGGGGAGGTTTTGACATTCTTTCACTTAGGCATATAGAATATTCGGTACTGACTGAACGTCAGCTACTTGATAAAAACCGAATGGAAGGGACAATGATTATTCCCGTTTTCAATTCTGTGATATTGTGAGTTTCTAGAGCTTGTATACCTTATTTTTCTTCAAGAAAAGCTCACTGAGTATGATTTAAAACCAGAGGAGAGAGAGAGAGAGAGAGAGAGAGAGAGAGAGAGAGAGAGAGAGAGAAATCTTGTAAATGGATTTACATTTTCTTAGTATATATATGGAATCAATTTCTGTAAAACTCTCTGCAAGGCATAATAATCTATATCAATAATTTCAGATAATTTTTCTTGTTATACGATCTTCCATTTTGTCTATTCCCGTGGAAAATACTTCGTGTTAGGATAGACCTACTTGGAAGAGGACCATGGAAATGTAGTCTAGAGATGAGTGGCGCTTTATAGAATTGAAAGCGCTGTCAAGAAATGAGTGCTGTAATTTCACAGAGACATTTACGATGTGCGTTGATGATGATGATGATAATGATAGACATACACAGAGCACCACAAATTCTACAACATATGACTGTTGTCGAAAACATGAGAATGATATTTAGACGAGAGAAAATATAATGAATAAGTATTGATCATTAGTTAGACATGGCACATGATGGATAGGATACTGACTGAAATGACTGAAATTTATGTCAGAATCACTGTCAGGGTCATTAAAAAAAAGGGGGGGGGGGAGGGGGGGGAGGGGGGGGCGTGTTTAAAGTTTGAATCGAAAGCTTACAGAACTTTACGTCCTGGATGTATGTTTGCATAGTGTCCTCAGTAAGTTTTGGTACTTAACCTAGCTAATTTTGTGTGGACTACGTACTTTAGGTATCCAAATATTCTGTCGAATTATTGACAAATAAGGAGTTTTCTGTCGAATAACAAGCATCTGTACGATGTCCACAGATCATCCGATTTCCATTAGTGACTATTGACTCGCAAACTGTATAAGGAACCGACCTGTCTATTCCAGAACCTTTCGCAGTACTCGAATCCCTTGTAGGGGGTTAGTGCCATCAGTGCACCTCACCGGGTGCACTGTAGGCGTTACTAAAGGTTCTTTGCAACGTCCCTTCGGCCCCTTGCCGCACCATTCATTCCTTTGACTGTACCTCCATTCTTATTATCATCGTTCTTCTATCCTGCCATCCACCCTCTCCTAACAATTATTTCATAGTGCAACTGCGAGGTTCTCCTCCTGTTACACCTTTCAAACCTACCTACTCACCTAATGCACACAAGCGTATGCAGTTATACTTTTAATTGTATTTTAATATAAAAAAATTTTGTTTTTTAATTTTTTTTAATTTTTAATTTTTTTCTATGAAATAAGGTTTTTAAGTTTCATTCACATTAGATTATCATCCCGTTCATTTACATTTCAGTAATCACCAAGTTATTTATTTCCCTCCATTACGGCGCTGAATGGCCATAATAGGTCCCTAAATTTCATAATCCATCCAGACCTACCTATTCTCAGTTTCCTTTCCAGCACTGAATCTCCTCATAGGTCGCAGTGTTTGGCCTTTGACCTAAACTTTATATACCTCCCTTCCAGTACTTGAATCTCCCGCTCCATTTGACGAAGGAGGGTGCTTCGTCATCGTAGCAAATGTAAGGCAGAGGAACGTATTAAAAATTGGTCTCGAGAGGTTTCCAAACTAACCCTTCAGCAATTTATCTGTGTCGAGTAAAGACGCCTCCTCTTTTATTTCGGTGCCCAGATGAACAGAGAGTAGTAGAAGGCTTCCAACGACTCCTATGCTTGGGATTCTCGATTGATTTATGAATTCTCTCCTGGATGACTGATTGGTTGAAGACCTCTACATCTTTTGTCTATTGATAGTCCCTTTATTCAAGGGAGTGATTATTTTCAGTTATCAATTCTTCTTAGACTATCTATACTCGGTTTTTTTCATCTGTCCACCCGCCTGTAGTGTATGCGTATGGTAACACTGCGTCCCGGGCTTTAGATAGTTACGCTATGTGTAAGTTTTAGGTAAATAAAAGGATATCTGGGAGTACATTTGCAACTGAAAAGTGTTTTAATAATTTACTGTATGCGAATTACATCGTTAATATTCGAAATAGGATATTATTATTATTGTTGAATGAAGCTGAATGTAACTATTTAAAGCCCCGGACCGCAGTGTTACCATACGCAAACACCACAGGCGGGTGGACAGATGGAAAAAAAAACAGAGTTTAGTTATTTACAGAGTCAAGTTCAACAGAACTCTTTTTTTTTATGTTGCTGTTATTTCGTGCGGTTCACAGCCTTCTCTTCTCACGTATTTTGAGTAAACCCCCAAAATTCACAAAGTATGATTAAATGAGCGACAGGACTGAACCGGTGATTTTTGAAGACAGAAAATGAAAATTCAAGCAAAAGCCCTCAATTTTTGTTCAAGGAAATGCCTTATCTGGTTCTCTGGTGTGGTCGATAGCGTCGTGGCATGCAGCTCAGATGTCGCGAGTTCATGCCTCTCCCACGGTGAGGAAAAATCACTGGTTCTGTATCACGATCAGCTACTGCTGCAGTTCGAGGTCTGCGGTGTGAGTTTGAAACCAACATTCTTTGGAAGCTTGAATTTCAAGTCAGTGGCACTGTGGGCATGTTCCATGTTAAGAGGTTTCATCCACTGAAATAATAATGAATAATATATTTCTACTTTAGAAAGATTTTTCAGCTGCTCATCGGTTTGCTTACTATTCTTGTCTATCTACATTTACGTATAGATAGCAACAACAAATAGTACCGCTGACTTTGGCAACGATAACGATGTTTATACAACAGGAAAGACGACTAATGAAATAAACAGCCAGTATCACTTTAAAGAACCGAGAAGTAGTTCTTTCACCAGCACTGGCAAACAGATATTATGATATAACACCGCCTCCCCACCCCCCCGAAAAAAAATCAAATGCTTATGTTTCAACTTTGTTAAGGAAACAATGCCACTATTTCTGAATTTTGGCTTGCTTGCGCGTTGCGGGAAACTAGCGATTGAAGTATATAATTAAGTCCTCATTCAGCCATCTTTTATTGGTTCTCAGCATAAACCTTGGTATCTAGTTTTGTTGATATATATGCCAAGGAATTGACAAACGAAAGGTAAAAATAGTTAGTTCAAATTTTGTTAATTATCTGCAATTTGAGACGAATAACAGTCATCTAATTTCCATTATTTGTGACTGCCTTTAACAAATTCGGTAGGAACCAAGACATTCTTACAGTATCTTCAGGTCTATTTTACCCAGGAGGGGACTTTGAGTTGAAGGTGAACTCAACGCAGGAGAAACTGCTCAAAATGGACCCCTCGCATTTCAATTTTTCAACTCAGGTGGGCAGAACATTGTGGAGATGGAATGCTGGGGAAAATATTTATGGTTGAAATTGCCAGTCTCCGAGAGAGCAGGATTAATGAATTTTTGTTCGACTGATTGATCAATGTGCTGTGCATCGTTTACACACGGATGGTACTTTTCCAATGGGGAGTTTTCTTTATATCCAGTGATTAATGAGGGTTAAAATATTGGAAAGTGACAGGTCATGACATCAGCTGCGAGGTAAAAAGAAAACGAGAAATATTTAACACAAAAACGAGTTTTTGTTTTGTTTTGCAAGTTTAATGTCACAGTGTTAATTTGATATTTAACTTACTCATTAACTTACTAAATGTATGTATTTTGCAGTTTAATCCTTTTTTTGATAATCCATGAAAGAAGTTCAGTTTAGTATAAGACCTGAATTGAAGTCTTTTTTTCAAAAACAGGTTAATTACTGTCAATAAGTAAAAGAAGTAATGAGAAAAACAGACCAATTACTGTCAATAAGTAAAAGAAGAAATACCTTTTATAACATTTCGGACTTATGAAGTATAGTTATTTCTTATTATTTAGAGGCTGTTGTCGGAATTCTGTGAGGCAATAATTAGAAAAAATATAACCATTAAAATCCTAACGAGTACAATAATTGGGCTAATGATGTTACAAAAAAAAGGGAAAAAAGAAATATCAGTATCCTGCTAGTCGTTTACGTCCGTTTCGTAGATAAAGTCCAGAGACTGGTATATTTGTCGCCATTCTGTGGGAAAAGTTTGAGTATAGTACAGCTATTGGAATCACGATGAGAAAAATAGGCCTAATTCCGTTACTGCAAGAAAAATAGAAAGTCCAGCGAGTCGCCCAAACTTTACTATTAGTAAATTGTGAGGGGGTTTTCGTACAACTTTTTCTACACTGGAATTGTTACTTTTTTCTTTACTAATCCCTTCAACGACTTTTATATTATTCATTCTTCTTTTTTTTATACAGGCACTTTTAGAGTAAAGATTATCTTTGCTAAATTGATTGCGTTTTTAGATACTAATACGATTTTCGTATACATAGCAAAAATAAAAATAAATTGTAGAAAACTTTGAAAAGTAGGTTTCAGCATCATGAACGCTGACTATGACTGATGAAGGTATTGTCTTTAACGAAAGAAGATATATGTGGAACATCTCATGTTCAGTTGTTTCAACAGCACCGTCACAACAGACATGAAAATGACACACACACACACACACACACACACACACAAAAAACACACACCAAAGGGAGATATGAAATTATCTAAACTTTTCAAAATCCTTTCCACACGATCTCTTGTGTAAGAAATTAATGACTGGACATTTTTATGCAGAGTTTTTAAGATACTGATTCGACTTACTGAAACATTTCTTGAACTTCAGCTTCATTTATAATAGAACCCTTAGCATGTGATATGAATAAACCAAGATTGTATGTATATATGAATATATATATATATATATATATATATATATATATATATATATATATATATAACTGTATTTCTTATTGTTTTGTAATTTTATTTTAGCAATAGCATAGGCTCCTTGTCCTTTCATCCTCGAAGAGAACAGTGCGAAATGCAGTAGAGAATCCGCTTGAATATTCATAATTGAATAATTTATTTTTCATCGGCAGCAGATTATGTCTCTTCTATTCTCGGTCTTAGATACGAAATCTTACAGTAATTGACGCTTCCACTACACAATATATTTAGCTCCGTTGAACAGAGGCGGTGCTTTGTAGTCCAAACCAAAACGCGAGGCGGAGGAAAGTGTTAAAAACTGGCCTCAGGAGATTTTCAAACGAACCCCCTCAGTAATCCATCACTGTCAAGTTGCTGGACTCCTGATATTTTATTTCCCTTCCCAGACGAGCAGCTTGTTGTGGAATCCGAGCCGTGAACAAATTCCACGCGGGGAATTTTTGGTCATCGAGAGCGTTTGATTAATGAACTCTACTGATGGATTGATTCATTCGAACTTTGTGCATCGCTTATCCACGGATGGGACTTTTCGTAGCGAACGTTTGACCTTTCGTGATGAATGTATCGTAAAATATGCTAGAGTGACAGGGTATGGCATCAGTTGCTGGGCAAAAAACGACACTGCTCGAAAATTTCCCCAGTCGTCAGCGCCACAGGAACACAACGTCAGGGTCAGATTATATTCGCTAACTGTATTCAGTTCTTGTTTGGAGGTAGATAAATGATTTGACCGACTGCGGGGGACTCTTTCAGAAAGGAAATGACTGATTCGATCAAACTCGCTTGTAATCTCTGTGTTATCTAATCTTAGTTTTTTTTAAATATCGCGAACTTCACGTCAGCAAACATGAATGAGTAAAATTTGTAGTGTGAAAGTAGATTTTATATATAATTAGATGTCTAACGCCAGATTGATTTTAAACTACCTCAAGTAAGCTGAAAGGAGTATTTTTTTATTTTTACCAATTTGTGAGCACGTTCACTTTACAAACATATCTTGATGCCTTATGGAGGGATTTGGAGATTAATTTACTATCCGTTTCATATTGCATTTTCATTATAGATCCTTTGAATTTTGAACAGCGTGCACATTGCTTTTGAAGAGATTCTAAAACCATTACTGCTAAAGGAATTCTGATGTCACCCAACCAATCCCCCGATTCTTGAAATAATTCTCAACACGCAGCAAACCGTTTAATTTTCCATCTAATAAAGTGCGCCCAGGAATGAAGCACTCTTCATCAATAATGCAGTTCATTCGTTCCCTATTCCGGTCTGGGTAAACTTGGTTGCCTCACCAATCTCCTAAATTCTCTTTGCAATTGTGTTGTGATATCCCAAGAACTGCATTCGTGGAAGCATATAGGTTGAAGAAACCCGTATTTGAGAAGGGGAGGAAAACTCCTCAGTTAGTTTGTGTGCTTTGTAAATTCTGCACCGAGGTAAACATTCTTTTTCGGAATCCATCAGCTATGATTCTACTTAAAAATACATAACTGGAGAGTAGGTCAGGCTTCGGGTACTTCAGTTAAATAGGGATATGACTAATAAGGCTTTGCCGTAGAAAGATAATTCCTTTAATATGAAATGATTTATAAGCGCAGCTTCAGGATAAAGTGGCTCAGTTTGGTTGGTTCCAATTTTCTATGGATGGTCATCGTAATTTGTTGCCCGGAAAATTGGTCACTTCACTGCCTTCTTTAACAAATTTTATTTAAAAAGGGGAATTTCCACATTATTGCCTATGGCATCTGAGGTTTAAAAGGTAATGCCAGCTACTCGTTTCACAACGTTTCAGCTGCCCGATCGTGTAGTGGGCTGTGGCGATGTCCTTATTTCCAAAGGAAAATGGAAAGCAGTTAGATTTACTTATGTATTTGTCAAATGATGTCGGTTGGTGTATCTGTTTATAATATAAACAGATACACCAACCGACCTGAATATTCTTAAAGAACTTGGGAAACGAAAAGACCTAACAATAACAAAACCTGACAAGGGAAAAGGTACTGTAATACTGAATAAATACGAATACATACAAAGATGGAAAATATCTTGGGAGATGAATCTAAATTCAAAAAGACAGGAGAACCTCAATATTCTGCTAATCTTTAAGATAGAAGATCGAATCAACCGTTTTTTGAAATACCTTAAAGACTCGGAAATCATTAGTGAAAATACTTATACGTTTATTAATATAGCCACAGGTTGCCTCTTATGGGTGATGTATGGGTTACCTAAAATCCATAAAGAAGGTATACCAATGAGGCCTATTCTCACCTCCTATACCACTTCCAATTACAAAATTGCCAAATTTCTTGTGCCTCTCCTAGCGCCTTTAACTACCAATATCTATAGTTTGTAAGAATTCAGAACATTTTTTAACAGAAAAAATCTTACCCCAGGATTCAGACTTATTTATGGTTAGCATGGATGTGGAGCCTCTATCTTTTACGAATGCTTACCGCCCCGGTTAGAAGAAACCAATTGATATTATTGTTAGCCGTATTTTTACTGACCCAGATGCCACTTTTAATAATTTTAACCTTACGGATTTTAGAAAATTGCTCGAGCTCGCTGTGCAGGACACAGCCTTTGTTTTTAACGGCAAAGCCTACATTCAGGTTGATGGTATGGCGATGGGATCCCCTTTGGGTCCCACCTTTGCAAACTTTTTTTATATGTGCTCCCTGGAGGAACGCATACTGGACAACTGTCCTTTGGCCTACCATCCATTATTTTATAATAGGTATGTGGATGATACCTCCTTATTGTTCAGAGATAAAGATCAGGCTGACAAATTTCTTCATTGTGCAAATGAAATACATCCTAACATTAATTTCACAATTGAATATGAAAAGGAAAATAAACTGTCATTTTTGGATGTAACCGTTTTTAGATATGATGATCATTTTAACACCACGGTTTTTAGAAAGGAAACGTTTACCGGCCTGGGATCAAATTTTTTATAGCAACTGTTTTTATAATTTTAAACTAAACTCCATGTCTACCCTCTTTCACAGGGCTTTCAACATAACGTTTAACTGGAATCATTTTCACAATGAAATAACCTATCTTCACCAATTTTTCACTGACAATTGTTTTCAATCGAAACTTTTTTATAAACACTTGTACAAATTTTTGAACAATATCTTCCAACCTAAAATTAAAATACCAACAGTGCCAAAATTACGATTGTTTGCAAGTGTCCCATTTATTCATAACAAAAATTTCTACCATGAATTGAAACTGTTAATAGAAAGTTTTTTTCCTGCAATCGAATTAAAACTAATACCTTGCAACCCAATGAATATCAGATCTCTGTTTAAACACAAGGAGAAACTCAGTCCACTGATGACCTCAGGAGTCGTATATCTATTTAATTGCCCTAGATGTAATCTAGGGAAGTACGTCGGCTCCACACGGAGGTTACTCAAAGTGAGATTAGACTCTCATCGCGGCGTTAGTTATAGAACAGGTGTCAAATTAACTAATCCTGAGTTTTCATGTATACGCGAGCACACAAAGAAATGTAAACATGACATGAATTACAAAGATTTTAAAATTATAGGCCATTCCCCTAACGAACAGCATTTAGCTATTTTAGAATCACTTTCATTAAACAACTCGTTCCGCAGTTAAACACCCAGTCTTCCTCAACACCTCTGTATCTCTCGTGAGTTCAAGTCGAAGCTGACCCGGCCTGAATTGTCACTCGGTCTGTGCTTACAGCACCTTATGGTATTGACTCCTCCCTACTTTTGTACTTGCTTTTTATATT
>NC_061093.1:25161531-25201531 GCF_015104395.2 Macrobrachium nipponense | reverse complement strand
TATATACATTATATAGGTATTTGTTACGAATCCTCGTGGGAGTTTCAGTGATCAGACTGAATATTTTGCATATTGTATAGGCACAACGCAGTGCCTATTATGCTAATTTCGTCTCTTTTTAAGAGAGAGAGAGAGAGAGAGAGAGAGAGAGAGAGAGAGAGAGAGAGAGAGAGAGAGAGAGAGAGAGAGAGAGAGAGAGAGTTTAAATCCACAGTCACAAAAACTATGTTTTATCTGTGATAAAATGAAAAAGAGAAATGAAATAATTAAGAAAAAAACTGCAAAAAGAAATCATGGGGACATTTTCCAGGCTATAAATCTACTACAGGCCGTTACGTTATGAAGTAAAAACTCCCTCTTTTATTTATAGATCTCCAGGAGTGATAAAAACCTTTTTTATATATTTCGGGTCCAGGAAACAGTCGCACTTCCGGTTCCGTTGTAAGAAAAGATCTCCATAATTCTTTTATGGCTTTTGAGCCTTTGAAGACGATTGCTCGATCAAGACAGATCGAGGAAATACAGATATTCGTCCCGATTTTGGAACGATGCTGAATTTCGGAAAAACACGAGATCCACTGAAAAGATTTTGTTAAGGATTCATGAATGGAACAATACTTTAGTGTTTCTTCGTTCACTGAATCCAGCCAGCTTTGTAGAAATATTTGTTCAGGAGGTTTTGTATCATTTGTGTCCAAGAATAAAATACTGCACGCTTTCTATCGTTCTTGAAAATTAATCCGTGCTCGATCCTCATTAAAAAGAAGATTAATTATGATTTCAATATTTTTTTATTTTATCCGCAGAAATGAGTCGTTCAACATTTGTGTCTTATAATGGTACTTTCGTTAAACTTCTTTTGCAGGTTTTTAATATTTTTTTTATTTCTTTGTTCAGTTAATAGTAATAATAATACTTTAGAGTGGGCATAATACTCTACATGTATTAAAAGAAATGATATCCTTTCAAAATATGTAACAAATATTTTTCCTGTTTAATAAAACCATGACATGGAAAATACAGATTACACTCCTCGATTCCAAAATGAAATAAATGGACTATTAAGCTTGGAAATTATAAAGTTGAACACAGAATATAAATATTAGTGATCCAAACTAATATTTATATTATTTTGCAAACTCAGTCATTGTTGCAGTGATGACAGAGTGCTTGTTTACTGGTGAAACGTTGGCTTAAACTTTGTTTACTTTGCACAGCTTAACATGACCAAGCTCTAGCGATTATGAACTCTTGTACCTGTTACAACAGTGGCTGAGCGTGGATCTGTATTTGAGTAACTCCCATTTCATTTTGCATTCATAATTGTTTTGATAAACTCAAACAATTTGTTTTACTTTAATTTTAAAACTGGATGTTGAATTTGGATTATAAATTGTTACATTTTGATTTGCATTATGAGATTAGTTTAATATAGAATGTATTTTTTTAGCTAAATCATATTTAGTTTCTGAAGCATGTTTTATGAAAAAATTTACAAAGCAAGTTGATCACAGTAAAAGCATAGTTTACTTCACAAAGGGCAAAGAACAAGAATGTACTGCATAAGATAAATTTTGTGTGGATCTGCCTCTTATTTCAAAAAGCGGTAAACATCAAGTGCTGTTATTTCATGTTTGTTTACCCCAAGATCATTTTAAGTGACGATTCTTTTAGGATTAACGTAGTCACAGTTCCCCTGTCACGGGAGTGACGTCAGATCAACCCAATCAGTCATTATTGTGACTTCATTTGTGTTTGTAGTTCGTCTTCCTTTCTCACCCTTCTGTTACCTCTTCCTAGAAAAGAAAAGGAAACAATTATTTGGAAACATTTACATTTGTGGCAAAAGGAAATTAATCTGAAAGTGTATACACACACACACACACACAGATATATATATATATATATATATATATATATATATATATATATATATATATATATATATATAGTAAGTATATGTATGAATGCATATATTGTGGGTGTGTATAAAGTGGAAGTTTATAGTGTCCTGGCTTGTGATAATATTCTTTTTCAATTCATTCAAACGAATAAGAATTTTGTTTTACTTTAGGTTCTGATTGGAAGATCAAAGTCTCAATCGTGGGAATTCTGGAAATAATTGTATTACTCAAGGATTAAATCTTAAATCACTTACGTTGAAATAAAATTATATATATAATTAATATACTATATATACACATCATACATATATATATATATATATATATATATATATATACATATATATATAGTAAGTATATGTATGAATGCATGTATGTGGGGTGTGTATGTAGTGGAAGTTTATAGCGTCCTGGCTTGTGATAATATTCTTTTTAGTTCATTCAAACGAATAAGAATTTTGGTTTACTTTAGGTCTAATTGGAAGATCAAAGTCTCAATCGTGGGAATTCTGGAAATAATTGTATTATTCAATGATTAATAACTTACGCTGAAATAAAATGATATATATATATATATATATATATATATATATATATAGTATATATATATATATATATATATATATATATATATATATACGTATATGATGTACATATATATCATAAATACTAGCATAAGTGTTAGATCATATAATTTCCTTATAATATAAACACTTCATTGCCCGTCTCACACCAGCATACGTTGGGACCTTAACCCGCTGGTAAAACACTGCAATTGCGTTTGCACGGTCCGTGGTTTCATTTCCGACTGGCCGCCGATCAGTTGACCATGCGTTAAATGAGGTAAACAAAAACAAGTAAAAAATGCGCCGAAGAAGCTTCAGCGCAGTCGAGTTTTCTGTACGTCGTATAAGCAAGGCCACCCAAAATAGATCGATCTTTCGGTGGTCGCTATATAATGCTGTATGAGCCGCCACCTATGAAACTTTAAACACAGCCCGGTGGTGGCCTGGCCTATATCGTTGCCAGAAGCACGATTATGGCTGATTTTAACCTTAAATAAAATAAAAACTACTGAGGCTAGAGGGCTGCAATTTGTTATGTTTGATGATTGGAGGGTGGATGATCAACATACCAATTTGCAGCCCTCCTGCCTTGGTGGTTTTTAAGATCTGAGGGCGGACAGAAAAAAGTTCGGAGGGACAGACAAAGCGGGCACAATAGTTTCATTTTCAGAAAACTATTAAAAATGTCATGGGGCTATAGTAGATTCACATCACCCATGCATCTGATGCCTAGGCCAGTCCCTGACGACGCCCCTGATTGGCTGTTGATAAACCAATCACAAGGCTGGAAACTCTCAGTTTCTCTCGAGAGTTCACATAGGCAGGATGTATGTTCCACCTCTCCTGTGGGATACTTTTGAAAGACATATCCCTCAGGAGAGGTGGAACATACATCCTGCCTATGTGAACTCTCTCTCGAGAGAGTGAAAGTTTCCAGCCTTGTGATTGGTTTATCAACAGCCAATCAGGAGCGTTGTAAGGGACCGGCTTAGGCATCAGATACACGGGTGATGTGAATCTACCATAGTATCCTCACCCCTTTGGTATTTTAGGTGATTTTTTGCGTCTGAGAGTCCGGCCTACGTTAGTTTGAAAGCTTACTAAACTGAACTGATGTCTCAGAATATGAAGCTAACAGCGTTAGGCATAATTTGGGACCAGCGTTATAAAAATCGTTAATAGGTGAATATAAGTAAAGAAAGAAAGAAAAAAAATAGTTGACGGGCTTGAATCTCAGTTTCAGTCGTAGATTAGTTCTAAAAATCCATGACAGCTACACCAACCACATCCCTTAGATTTTAGCTTTCATGTAATTTCCCTTTGTAATTGGGATTCTATCTTCCATTTTCCCACCGTCGGGGTTAAAATCCTTATTTAATCACGTAGAAATTATCTGTAGATGGATACTTTCTCTTGAGGTATCTATGAAGCTACCGAAAATGTTTCTGAGATGCCTTTGCACGATAATCGCCAAAAATGTCACGACTAGACCCGCTGCTAAGTTCTGAGGTTCAGGGAAATGAAGCCTTTGACGAGAATTCACAAATAGTCCATGGCATGATTACCGAAAGATTGGGCTAATATGCTCAAATTGCTCTTGATGACGTAATTTAATGCCCTTTTCCTTTGACAACATTCTGGGGGGTTTAGTGAGAGATTTGATATTCCTTACCTGCTAATAATCGGTCTCATGGTTAAAAAAAAGAAAAGAAAAAAAAAAAGTTGTTTGGAACCTTATGCCGTCACTGGTATCATTGCAAAATACACACATACGCACACCCATACCTCAAACATGCATGCAGATACAGAATATGAATATCACAGTCTGTCCTTGTTGATGGTTTGCCTATGGAAGTTTAAAAAATGCTGATGTTTATCGTATCGATAAAAATATAGGCATTTCTTGACCCAGTGTTGCGATAAGTTTTGAAGCTTCAACAATGGATTCTTAAAAATAGTTTGCCTATGAAAAAAAGGTAGAGGTATGCTGTCCCATTTTAGCATAATGTCATTATGTTCCTGGAATTTGTGAAGTAAGAAAAAGTCATATATTTTCAAGTGTGATTAAACGAATTTTACCGCCATGCGCTAATGAAATTAAACTACCCGAAGACTAATGATATTATATATTAAAGGTCTTAGTCCATTTCTTCTGAGCAATGACTCCATAATAGAATGAATAATGATATTAGATAATAAAACTTCTTAAAGTTGGTTCTCTACTAGTACCGTTTATCTTTCTCCAAAATTGAACAGTGTGAATTTACGAACACCCCAATCTAATATCAGCCAAACCCGGAAGCGAAAAATGAAACCTTATTACTTCGACAAAATCGGGTAAAATATAACAGGTAAAACTTTTACCTGACGACAAAGAAGTTTTTCACGTGATCAAGAACAATTGCCTCTCGATAACCAAAAATATCTTCTCTTATTTCGAAGCGAAGAAATGATGACTTTTCTCGTTACTGTCAATCAGAGGTTCGGGGAATTCTCAAAGCCTGTCAGCATTTTTGCCGCCGAATAACACGTCTCAGGTTGTTGGGTTATTTCAACTTCTATGTCGGAGAAAAACAGGTGGGGTCTTGCCAATATTCAGGGCTGGGTAATGAGGTCGCATATTGGCTAGAAAGATTGACTGCTGACTCGAATAAGTTTTAACTTTTAACTTTTGTTCTGAAAAAATACAATTTAAAAAACTTTTGGTTTGAAAAAATACATTTTAAAAATAGGGGCAGAGGCTACCTTCCGTTTTGTAACTCTTTATTGAAGAGGTGTATTTTATTTGAAAGGGTAAATAGTTTTCATTGTTTAAAATGAACTGCTGAGATTCAGGGCCTCTGTAACACGGTTTTTTCGCAATAACTTTTTATCTATGCATTTCATAAATATAACGCTTATTCAGAATACACATTATTTCTACACATAAATTTTGACATTATTCTGCATTACGTAGGTTGAATAAATTTGGTACTTATAATGTAAAAGTGACTTTTTTTTAAGACGGGCCAACTTACTCAGAGAAAAGGTTTCGAACGCACTCGTTACGTAACTTATGACAGCATTTCTTCCCTCTTTCTCGATGGATGATTGGCTATACATAACGAAGGCTAGACCTCTGGCAACAATGACATAAAAATTTAAATACAAGCAAAGTAGTACACCTTTATGAACTCTGAAACCTCTCTACTGATAATTGTCATAATGAACAAACCAACAAAATATGTTAATAAATACAAAAACACTTCGATTATTAGTCTAACTCCAAAATAAGTTTCCTAAGAAATTACAGTCTACTTTATAGGTCACAATCAGATTGACAAGATGTGGGGAATAGTTGGTAATTTTCAAAAACATAGTAGACAAGCTTGATTTGATAACTGCTATATCCAATGTCAAGCAATTTTTATTTATTGGCTATCTACTTATTTACTAAAAAAAAAAAAAAAAAAATTGCCGTTACCGCATTTTGGCTTTGAACCTTCACCAATAATTATTGGCCTCGTTATAATTCAGGATAACACTGAAGGCTATCATGGGCATTGTTGGATTAGAAAATTTAACTTCTGGCTATAAAAACTCATTTCTCGAGTAGTTGCAAGAAGTGCTAAATGATCCTCAAGGATCCCAGCAGTTGGCCTAAACGTTTAATTCCTGTATATTACTGCTATTACTACAGTAGTACTACACGCTAGCACAGATACCCCACCCACATCTATGTATCGTTCCGCCATTCATAAAGTCTTTGTCATGGCCACGGGCTTTCTCTTGACTGTAAAAAGTTGCAAGTTGTAAGACAAATGCAGTTTTGCAACCACGTGGAAAATTCCAAATCCTGTTAGCCATTATTGACTGCTATGGGTTTCCGAGCCGATAGAATAAGGTGAATAAGTTTCTGTCTGGTGGATGGGCGGGGTAACATTTCGTCAAATGTTGTTTACCTTGCTTACGTAATGAATGTTTTTCGACTCTTGGCTCGTAATCATTGGCCATATTGGCTGGATAATTTTTACTCTATAAAAATTAAAACTATCAGGTTTAGGTCATTGATAATGCTGCCAAAATTTGTGTGTGGTTGTAAAATATACATATGTCAACTTTCAGCTACATCCGATGCTTTGATAAGGAGCAAAGTCCAAAAAACCGTGTTACAGAGGCCCTGAATCTCATAGTAAGATATTAATATTGGCTCGAAGTAGCATTGTATGTTGGCTTATGCATGACGTATCGTCATTAACTTTTGAAAATCCTGCGTACTTAGAAATAAATCTTCCAAATGGATACAAATTGTTTGAATTCTATCCAATAAACGTTCGTTGTGCCCTTAATGATTATGAAATCACCCCTTTGTTTCTGATCAATTTGTCTGTTTTATTTATGAATGTATAATTATTGAAGATGGAGTAATTTAACAGCTAGGCGCCAATGGCTCCCTATTATGGCACAATCTTTATTCACTATTTAAATTAAATATAAGTAGATAAATAACCAAAATAAAAAAGAGTAAATGAAAATAAAAGAAATAGGGTAATGAAGAAAATACCAAATAAAAATTAATAAAAAAATAGATATATAAAAAAATTTCAATGCATAATGTGAGAAAAAGAAAAATATATAAAAAAATAAGAATAAGTGTAAATGACGGACTTTTTCCTTTGAAATTTAGAAATGGCTCCATAACTTTTAGGAAGCTCATGTCATCCTTATGTAAACGTATTTAAAGTATAGATATGGGTATCGCTGTGTAGTTACTTTCAGCTCAATAATTTCCAATGACAAAAAAGACAGAAATGATCAGAATTAAAATGATTTTAAGTTTTATTTTAAATTGTGTTACCGACTATGGGAGGCTGGGATCTGCCATGTTGAGGTATTTAATTATTCCTAAAATGGTACCCTAATTATGGTACCGCTTCTTACGAACTTACTTGACTTTTGCGAGTTGTAATTCTGACAAGTAATTTTGGTAAAATAGTTTTGATTTTGATAAATTACGATTATGATAATCGCAGTTGCTTATGAACGTCCTGAGAACTTTGACTCTTGCATCACTTCATCTAAATTTGATGTTCCTCATTGAAAAATAGATTTACGTGATTTCTGTTGCACATTTTGACCACAGTCAGCTACACATATGACAGCGATAGTAATGTGGTGGGTAGGCCGTATTGTCGAAGGTACAGTTTCTTTAAAAGCTGACTTAGCTTTGCATAGTTGACATCTTCAGTAGTATTCAATTCTCCAGTGGAAGTCAAACTGAACGTATACCTTATTGTCATTATTTTATCAAAGGCTTTAAGTAAACTTCCCTAATATTTTTCCTTGAAACTATGGCCAATAATAATAGTCAAATAAAGTGTAGATATCATCCTAAATGCGTTCTACGATAGTTTCCTCAATGCTCGTAGTTACTCCTTTGATATGAAGTGAGCCATAACTAGAAGCGGATTAACATACTGATCGCTCTATTAAAACTTCTCAGACAAGTTACTAAACAGGAGTACTAGTGTAAATAAACTTTTAAAGTACCCTGAAAAAGTTAAAAGAAAAAAAAGGGCTCTTATTTGTTGATGACGACTGTTACCCTTTGAGGCACATTTTGACACTTGGGAAAATGACTCTCAGACAGTTAAATTCCTTTGATTGTGTATCCTTAGTCTTCGTGTATTTTTCAGGGTGATTGATATTTCATTGATTATCCATTTCAAAAATAGCAAGTATTGGTTTTTTTATTTTTCGAAGCCAGACTGTAGGGTGGCCAATACTGTCGAATTGTCATTGTGAAGGAAATGTTTGGTTATCTGTTTGTCAAGGTAAACCTTAAACAAATAAAAAAAATGCGCCGAAAACACTTCGGCGCAATTGAGTCTTCTGTCTGGTGTGGCCTCAGCCAAGGCCCATACCACTCTTAGCTGTGACCCATGAAACTCAGCCACGGTCCGGTGGTGGCATATGTTGTTGGTAACCATAGCGCTGCCAGAACTACGATGATGGCGAACTTTAACCTTAAATAAAATAAAACTACTGAGACTAGAGGGCTGCGATTTCGTATGTTTAATGATTGGAGGGAGGATGATCAGCGTACTGATTTGCAGCCGTCTAGCCTCTGTAATAATTAAGATCTGAGGTCGAACGGACAGACAAAGCCGGCACAATAGTTTTCTTTTACAGAAAACTAAAATTTGACGTCATTGTTCTTGAGTAATTTCCTCACGGCTCAGACATCTTAAAAAACAATTTTTAAAACCTGGGTGGCTTTCTTAAATAAACCATGTGGCAATCATTATAAAATTTTATTTGTCATTACTCAAATGCCTATTACAAGCCAATATATACTACACATCTACAGCAACGCCATGAAAAAATAAATTGCAGTTCGTTGACCTTCTAACCTACGCACTGAGGCGACTTCTTTCCCGGAAGTGGAGAAAAAAAAGAAAAAAGAAATTTTTTTTCTTTTCCGCGCGTCATATCCATCGTCATCCTTCCGCCGAGCCTGTCATAACAGAGTCATGGTTTTCATATCCTGTCTCTCCTCCTGTGAAGGGATGGTTCCTAATCTGCCTCGGCGTACTCCTTGGCGTTTCCTTCCTATCAATCAACCTTAGTGGGTTTAAGTGTGCTCTTGCATTTATGGTCTCGTGCCCGGGTGACTTACCTGGGGAAAATGTCCGCGTTTAGGTAATCTCTCTCTCGTAAAGTGAAATTCTTTTCATCTACTGCTTTATATGCTGTTTTTTCCTTTGTATGTATGTATGTATGTATGTATGTATGTATGGTATGTATGTATGTATGTATGTATGTATGTATGTATGTATGATTACCCTGATTCTTGTAGATTGAAATTTTTTCATTTACTGATTTATTTGCTGTTCGTATTTACATCTCTATTTACATTTGTATGTATGTATGTATGTATGTGTGTATGTATGTATGTATGTATGATTATCCTTATTCTTGTAAATTGAAATTTTTTTCACTTACTGATTTATTTTGTATGTTTGTATGTAATGTATGTATGGTTAATCTGATTCTTCTAAAACAAAATGCTTTTTCATTATCTGAATTATTTTCAGTTTTACTGTTCACTTCAAAACTCTATATATGTATGATTAATCGGATTCTCGCTGAACGAAGATCTTTATCATTTTCTGATTTATTTTATATGTATGTATGTATGTATGTATGTATGTATGTATGTATAATTAATCTGATTCTCGTAAAGCGATATTCTTTTTCGTCTGTTGATTTATTTCCTGTTTTTCTGTTTACACCTATATGTATAAAAGTATGTATGTATGTACTTACGTATGTATCTATAATTAATCTGATATTCGTAAAACGAAATTCATTTTTTTCATTGATTTATTTTCTGTTTTCCCGCTTACATCTATATGTATGTATGTATGCATGCATGTATGTGTGTCCTGGACCATTTACATCCGCTGCCAAGGTTGTGCACGAAACTGTGATCGGAGCCATATTCTGGGAAGTTCGTGTGACCTAGTTGTTCCCATCGGTCGAGATCCATATGAGAGAACGACCTATAATTTCTCGAAAAAGGGTCCTCCCCGTTCCTCTATTTGTGTTTATTCCTTGCGTGCCTCCATCCTTGGAGGAGGAGGAGAGGAGGAGAGAGAGAGAGAGAGAGAGAGAATTGGGGAATTTGCATGGCACGACAAAAAATTCCGGCGTTGACAGTAATTATGATTTATAGATTTCCCATGTGCACGAATCAGTGTTACGAAATTGGCCCGCGAAATAGATTGCTGCTGATAACAGCAGCAAATCATTTTTCGGGTGGTATGACGACGTTTGGAATGCCTCTGATTAATAATAATAATAATAATAATAATAATAATAATAATAATAATAATAATAATAATAATAAGAATATAAATAATAATAATAATAATAATAATAATAATAATATAATAATAATAATAATAATAATAATAAAGTGGCGTGGTTATCATGAGGACGCTTCTTTCACCTGCATGAAATGTTTAACTTTATTCACTTTTCCACCTTTTCAGTCTTTTGTACTTACTTAGAGTATCTTGCATCGCTCACGTAACTCCCCTTTATAATGCCTAGTTTTCTCTTACGTAAATTCTCTATATGGCTTTCCCATTTTCGTTCTTAGGGCAACTTTCTGAATAGTTTTGGTTCCGTATACGTAAAAGCTCGATTTTCAGTGTCAAAGGCATGCCAATGAGCATTTATTGCGTATTTCTGTGGGATAGTTTTCCTGTCAACGAACCCTCATGGAAAATGAACGATAATAAAGCCTCGTCGCTGGATCTCTTCGGCAGAGACTCGGGACGATACATTGGTTTCTCTCTTGTTCGTTTCCTTTTCATATTTGATCGCTTTTTGACACCCTGTGTCTTAAAAAAAAGTAAAAAGGGTTTATATATAAGATATCACGTAACTTTTTACGGTTATCTCTCTCTCTCTCTCTCTCTCTCTCTCTCTCTCTCTCTCTCTCTCTCTCTCCCGTGAGAAAGCGTATCGAAAAGGTCTTCGAGTCTTCATAACTTTTATTAGTCATTGTCGTAAGTATTATTCATGTCTGATAAATATATATTTTATTTTTTCTTTGTATATTCTTAGTTCAAGAATAGGGTTATATTAACTATTGTTGTTAGATTACATTTTCTGTTTTTTGTCGAAGAAAAACAAAAAACTAAATTGATGTTACCCATATAACCAGCCAAATGTTATTCAGCATCGGATTAACAGTTACAAATTTCGTATCAAAATGGCATAACGGTGACTCTCGCTCTCCCAATAGCGCTGCTCAATATGCAAGCCAGAAGACTATTCAGAGAAGCGATTAGATAAACAAGAAGCATTCATTCCCCTTTTTTTTAAATGGTAAAAGACGCACTCTGTCCGCAAGGACCTCCCGAAACTCATCGCTGCGGCAAACGGAACCAAGTCGGAGCCAGAAGTAACCACGACATAGATATAAACATTTGCCTCGGGTAATGGGTAATGCAAATTCCCCTTTGCGCATACCTTCTTGCCGGCAATCCCTTTCCATTTACAATTCTCCTTCCAGGGTCCTTTTGCTCTGTGGAAGAGGGAATCGGGAATAGCGCCTCCTAGCATATACCTCCGTTTCCATTATAGCTAATACTCGTATACTCAGTTATCTCGGTGGAAAATATGGTCGCCGGGAAAGAAGGATGTTGGTTCTGTTCTTGCTGACGATGGTATCTTCTCGTGAGAGAGAGAGAGAGAGAGAGAGAGAGAGAGAGAGAGAGAGAGAGAGAAATTTGCGCTAAAGATTCGTTGGCACAACGTTCGCTGGAATCAGGGACTGACTAAAGGTGCCCTGGCACTGCCCTTGCCAAAAACTCACGCACACGAACACACGCAGGACAACCCCTGCTCTACCTTGCACGAAACGGGACCGGGCCACTTGTCGAGGGTCGCCCTTTGTTAGTTGGATGAGGGACAATAGTGTGACGGTCCCTTATCTGGCGTCACGTCGGCTGGAGGTAAACGTTTAGAATCCAATTATAGTTTTGTATTAAGACGAAACTCATTTCTTACTGCAGAATCAGGTTTTTATGGCAATTCATTTATTTTTGTTTTTGGACCAAGTTCCGAAGATATCTTTCGTTGTCATTTGGGCGAAATATTTACAAATATTATTTTTTGCTAATTTATTAAACAATTTGAATGTCTTCCCATTTTCTTTTGCTCGATTGATTTCATTTCCCTTCAGAGTAATGATATTAAAACTTACGAAATTAATGAAGTTTGAAAATCAAGTCAGTGGCTCCTGTGTGCTTTACATGTGAATAAGTTTCATCTACTACTACTACTACTACTTACTACTACTACTACTACTACTACTACTACTACTACTACTACTACTACTACTAATAATAATAATAATAATAACAATGAATGCGCACCTGTTTCATGGCGATATGTAATTGAGCTGTTTTAAACTAGGGACCTTCTTTGCATTTGACATGAGGTTAATTTTTGCCTTTAGTTTATGTTCGCTATATTTCATTTGAACGTATGTAAAAAAAAAAATAACGAACTTCCACTTCAGTTTTATATTTGAGTACAACGCCTCCTTTTCTCAGTTAATGTAAGTTTTCAAACTTATTATTTTGAAGTTACTAGTTATTTTGTAGTGAAATGAATAATATGATCGTTGAGAGTACAACGTAAATGAGATTTGGTATTATTATTATTATTATTATTATTATTATTATTATTATTATTATTATTATTATTATTATTATTATTATTATTATTATTATTATTATAAAACTTTTTTCATGAGATTTAAATGGTTCCAACAGTGAGCAAATTTCGTGGTCACGAGGCCAAAAAAATGTGTTTGTTTATTTCTTCTAAAAAAAAACCAGAATCGTTATATTAGTGTTGTAAACTGATTACCAATGAAACCTACAAATTGAATAAATAGGAAAAAAATAATATTGTAGAATTATAGTTAAACTGGATTGGACAAACTCATTATCTTAAATTTGTTTATAATCTTTGGCCACGCCCACATACGTCAACTTAAAATAAATGCGTCAACACTCCCTTAGGTATATAAGATTACCTGTGTAAACGCGTTCATTTATAACCTAAAAGCCATACAAAGAGAGAGAGAGAGAGAGAGAGAGAGAGAGAGAGAGAGAGAGAGAGGAAGGAGGAAGAGGAGGAGGAGGAGGAGGAGGAGGTTAATTTTCCTTATTCATGATGGCTTTAATGAAATGGAAATGAATGTGCTTAATTTAAGTAGGTCATAATGTTGTAGGCCTAAGTCACTGATTCTGTTTAATTTTTTTCCCTTCAAAGGAAGGGTAGGCAGTTTTAATGTCGGATCGACATACATTTATCCAATGATGACAAAATATTAATGGCATGAGATGAGAGCCCATTGGTTACGGAAATAAGTCCCATTCATTTGCTGGATGTATCGTGAATGGAATGAAATAGTAGGGTGTAATTATGCTTTTTCGTTTTCTGTAAAAGAAAACTATTGAGATGGCTTTGTCTGCCAGCCCGCACTTTTTTGTCCGCAATTTTTCTGTCCGCCCTCAGATCTTAAAAGCTACTGAGGCTAGAGGGCTGCAAATTGGTATAATGATCATCCACCCTCCAATCTGAAACATACCAAATTGCAGCCTTCTAGCCTTGGTAGGGCTTTTTTAAAAATTTTGATTTATGGTTAAATTTAGCCATAATCGTGTTTCTGGCATCACTATAGGGAAGGCTATTACCGGGCGGTGATTAAAGTTTCGTAGTCCGCGGGCCATACAGCATTATACCGAGACCACCGAAAGATAGATCTATTTTCGATGGCCTTGATTATACTTACTCCACTGAGTTGTTTATCTTTACGGTGGACCATTGTACCTGAAAGTTGATCGTAAAGGTCTTTGGTAAGAGTTAGTAATGCAGAAATTTTTTTTTATTTTTTATAAATCAGTAAAGGTTCCCACATCACATAACCAAGCCCCATTTCGTCTGGTCTCCTTGAGGTCAAATGACAAAAGTGAGTCTCTCTCTCTCTCTCTCTCTCTCTCTTTGTATATATATATATGTATGTATGAATATATATATATATAGTTATATATATTATATATTATATATATATAATGTATATATATAATACATATATATATATATTATATATATATATATAAATATATATAATAATATATTATTTTCCTTCAGTAGAATCTTTAATCACGAAGGAAAATACCGCTTCAGTATTCGAAACCTTTGTTCTTTCCAGACTAATTATATATCATGTTCGAAATATTTGTTACATAACGAGCGGTTTAAGAAGGGAAAGAATTTCATAGTTAATAAAATTATCAGTATCTTGAATAAAACAGATAGATAGTAGTAAATTGAACGTTGAAATAGCATAATTCTAGATAAAATCGTAGAACTACAGAAAGGCGTTCATGTTTATTCCCATCACGGCAACAACATGTCTAAGAACCACATTATTTTTGTAGACTTACTCATTTCTGATGTATATGTTTAATAAACCATATTATCGCTCCAATCTACTACTATTTATGTGTTTTCATGTTGGCCCTTTATTTAACCATGAATTCCTTTCCTTCCTTAAACCGCTGGTTTATGTAACAAATATTTCATATGTGGTACATAATGAGTCTGGAAAGAACGTAAGTCTTAGACACTGATTGAACTATTTAGTAGAAAACAGAAGCGGTACTTTACATCGTGATTAAAGATCCTATTAAAAAAGTAATTTAGTTTATTCCCATGAGAAACTCCGTTGTGTGATATTACAATAAAAGATTACTGTGAGTTGCTTATTAGACATAATATTAAGGCGAAGTTTATAACGTAATTTCCATCTCCTTCACTGAGGAAATAGCAATGAATTCTTTTTTTATAATTCGCAAGACTTACAGCGTACTTTGCGTGGTACACTGTAAGCGATACTAGGTTGCTTTTGGCCTCTGGTGTATTGCTTTCTACCTTTTTTTTTATATCTGTTCCCTTTGGCGTTTTTCCATTTTGCTGTTCAGTTTCTTAAATCTTGGATTTACTCAAATTTTTACTGCTCATTGGAGATCAAATCCTACATATAAGTCACTAGACTTCTGGGTAATAATAATAATAATAATAAAATAATAATAATAATATAATAATAATAATAATAAATAATAATAATAATTGAAGTTTAAAGAGCCCAACAAGTCCTAAGTAAATTATCTCCGGTGTTTTTATTTGCAATTTAGATTTTATTTTACGTTTGAAAAGCGGCGTTTCTTGGACTTCTAGATGGTTGGAGGTTTATTGGATCTTTCCTAGATATTGAACCTCAAGAGTTTTAAGGGTTCGTTATCTAAGACTAATATTACTTGTGGTCATTATCTTTATGATATCTTTATGATACATACAGTGTTAAAACCCTAGGAAGATCCAGTTTATTTACTAGCGTCCAACAATTCTGAAGGTTTTATATGTTTACAAGATAGTTATCTTTCGTATTAATAAAAAAATCTGAAATATTTACATTTCTCTAATAGAATATTAATAAAGATGGCCAATGAATGAACGTATTTCAATACGAAAGTATGACTAACACCAGAATGACTGTTCACCTCCTATATAGAGCAGGTCTTATCTTTTCTGAACAAAGGCTTCCCGCTTGCATGCAGCGGAGGTATGACTGCTGTTTGCTTGCTACCAAGAAAACATACAGTATTTCACTAATTTTCTTACCCTTTCTGTTATCACAATTTCCACTTGGAACGTGTGAAAACTGCAGATGGTAGGGAGCAATTAAAGAAGTCCATTAGCTCAAACGTGGTACTTTGGCTTAAGAATCGGGCTTAATTTCTTAGAATAGTTGATTAAAATAGAATAAGTTCTTTGTGATAAGATATCATTACTTTTTATTACGCCAGTAATAAGCCCATCCTTTATAGTTATGATTTTTTTTCACTTCATTACTAAGTCGAGTTTAGAATGGACAGCTTCAATAAAGCAGCTTTACAGGATTTCTAAGGAGCTTAAATATATGTTAGCTTCAATAAAAATCAATCGAACGACGCCACTGAGAGCCATGAAGCAGCAATACTGGTGGTACGTAGCGTTGATTTGCATGCCAAAGTTTCTTACCACACGTAGTTATTTTATACGTAATACGAGCATTTCTTCAGAAAATTGCTATGAAGAAAACACTCCATCATCGTAAGCGCAAATCACGCCAAGGAAGTGGATAATCAAAAGTTATATTGCAGTGAAAGCCGTTCGTCAAAACTTGACTTGAAAGATTTGGTAGATTTGCAGGAGACGCAAAATATGATTGACGAAAATAATCATTTTTCCCCAATGACGTCACTGTATGATATAACATTTTACTCTTCTGAGAATTCCCGTGGCTGGGAACTTAAGCAGGGGATAATTGACCGCGGAACTTGATGACTCTCTTCTTCTCTCTCCCAATTTCTAGAAGCTTTGCTTTCGAAATTCTTCGTCGATGAAAGGAGTGATGGCGGTCACGTGTCTTCTGATCTTGGAGACCAATAAGGTAACTAACAACAACTCGAGTTGATAATTACAATTTCGCTTATGATGATATGTAGTTTTCTTGATGGATGTGGAATTGCTTTGAAATTCTCGACTATTGGGGAACAGTCCAAAATTCAGGCCAAAATGATAGGAAAATGAATAGATTTAATCATCAGTTTTTGTTCTTATTGCCTTTCCCTCCTCTTTTTTAATTTTTTTTATCTTTTCTGGTGTCAATCTATTATTCCTACAGTCGAGAAAACCATGCTCCTTTCACTTTTGAACTTTAGCGATTTAAAAGTCCCAATTGTTGAAATAACTGTAAAAAAAAGGCCATATGACCAAACGTTACTGCAACAATTACCTCTTGCGGAAGAGCGTTTCATTCCACCCTTAGCTCCCGGCGTGTTTGAACTGGCTACGAAAACTTCCCCGGTTATGAGTTTTGCCACTGTGCGATTGGCACAATGAAAGGCGCGCTTTTTTGAAATGCACCCACGCGTGAAATAAAGCAGGTGACGCCTGTGGGAGCCCCCTGAACGGGATCTAATTAAATCGCCCTTAATTAGGAGCTACGCACTGAGCAGTGTGACTCTGCGTCCCCCTTCGAACAGCAACTTATCACTAATTATAATAACGTAGAAAATGAGGTCGGAGCGATTCATCAAAGTGCCCGGCCGTGAGAGGAAAAATCTTAGCATGGGCGTAATTAAAAGGGTCAGGATTGACGGCCGTCGGATAATTTTCTTGGTAATTATCAATAATTCGTTCCCAAAGCGACTATACTCTCCACGGAGTGATCTTCGGTGAACTGTCAGTTATGAACTTTAGTATTGGAAAGGACGGGTTTTCGCTTACTCGGGGAGTAAGCCTACAAATTACTGTGTTGTTGTTGTTCTTGCTGTTGTTGTTATTGTGGGGTGGCTAGGAAAGCTCTAAGGAAAAGCCTAAAAAAGTCTAAAAAAGGTGTTTCGCTTTGAGTTGAAGATACAAGAATTTTAGGATAGGATGTTTATGTTTAATTTATTAGAATGCAAATGTAAAAAATATAGCGTATTTATTTTGATTTTTGTTGGCGAAACAAAGCGCTATTTGTCTGTAGAGTTAAGTAAGCACGCACCCTGAGTAAGCTGGAGGTCAGATCACGCCTTGTTAATATGGAGGCAGTACTGTCCAATTCCAGGCAATGCATGTAAGATGGTTTACTGAAACCGTTCACATGACATTTTTGTTGTATTTCTTATTCACTGAATTTTTAATTAGTAGTTTTCAGAGGAATGAAAATGTTTGGTTTTCTATGGGGAGTTTTTTCTTTATTTGGCGCAAAAAACTGATAAACAATCACCTTTAAGCCTGCACAAACATACGTAAACTTGCATATTATACATATGTGCGTACAGGCATGCAAGGCCATTTGCATTCATTTTTCTTTATTTTGGTTGAAATATTAACTGTTTTTTCCCCCTCTCGTATTGTATCGTTTCTTGCCAATTATGCCAAATGCCCACATTATCTTCCTTTTCTTTCAGTTATACTCTCCCTTCCATACCATTAATAAGCTCTTTATATAACTGTTTAGATTCAAGTAAAGTATTGTTCTGAATCCTAAATACAATTGGCCCTGATGAAGCCCACGGGTAATGGTTTATAATTACTGTGCAATTACCTCCAGAAAACACGAGGGTTAAGACGTTAACATACGTTTAAACGACGGCCATTTCAGAATGCAAATATAGACATTTATGGTCCTTTTAGCCTTTGGCGTTTTGAACATTTCTTTAGAATGCATTGCTTTTTAATTGCAAGTAACTGTTAGCTGTTTGATCAAGGCCTTCTCTTAAAGCTAAATGTTACCTACTTGAACAAAAACTTTTTTTTAGAGACAAAAGACATTTTGACATAAAGGAGAGAAAAGCATAATAATGGAATTTGGAATGAATATAAGGATATATTAAAAGGCTTCTTGAACCTACAAACAGATATTAGAAGGAAATGTCCCATGTTTGTGAAGGATTTAGGATGAAATCTAAATCCAGAGGCATCTCACAAAGGCCTGTGAGATAAAAGTATCATAAAATAATGTCAAGAAATTGATATTGTCAGTTTTCTGTTTGGAGATGACGTTAAATATCCGCGTACAGTATCACTGAAGCATCTATTCTGCTTTTGATTGGTCGATGATTTTAGATTGCAGCCTCTGGTTGGCAGTGAACAGTGTAGGCTTCGTCATGATTAGGCTTAAATGATATCGGTTGCGGTATTTACTTCTAGCTAAAAATAAACAAGTTAACAATGCGTCGAAGTTTCTTCTGTGCAACGTATAATGCTGTTTAAAACCATCAGCTACAACCAACAATGCTTCAGTTGCTTCCCAGATGCGGTAGAATGAGGGTGCGTAGCACGCCTCCGGATAGCGCTGCCAGATGTACGATCCATGGCTAACTTCAACTTTAAATAAAATGAAAAGTACTGAGGCTAGAAGGCTGCAATTTGGTATGGTTAATTATTGGAGAATGGATGATCAACTATCAATTTGCAGCCCTCTAGCCTCAGTAGTTTTTCAGATCTGAGGGTGGACAGAATAAAGTGCGGACGGACGGACGAAACCGGCACAATAGTTTTCTTTCATAGAAAACTGAAAACTAGATTAGGATAAATTGAAAAAACTGAAACACTAAGGTGTAACAGACCGGTTAGTATTAAGATTTTAGTTATAGATACTATGATACCTAATTCTTGTCATTTTAAGAACCACAACTGCTTAGAAATTCCGAAAATCAATGTATAAGAAATATAAAGAGCAATATAAGGCACTGGTAGGCGAAGAACACCCCATTAAGGCATTAGTTATGGAAACAAATAAAAAACATCCCAACTGGAAATAAAAAGGGTATTGGTAATTAAGAAAAAGGTCTAACAAAATTCAGACATATTTCTCTAAAATGTCTCCTGGTGTCTTACGAGAGGATCCTAGTCTGAGCATGCGCAGGCTTCATCATATTACACTCAGGTGATGTCATTACTACATTTCTCTCGTCCCTTATAATTGTTTTTCTCTCTTCATCACATTAGTGATACTAAATCACGCTGATTGTTTTCCGTCGTGGGGGTTTCTCTCTCTCTCTCTCTCTCTCTCTCTCTCTCTCTCTCTCTCTCTCTCTCTCTCTCTCTCTCTCTCTCTCTCGCGCCTTATAAAGAGAGAAATCGTGGAAACACGACGAATAAAAACGGATGATTCACTGCTTCTCTTTCCTGAGATAATTCTCTAGAAGCGAGAGTTTCTCGGAAGACACTTAACTGTGAGATGCTTCTTCCTGACTTGAGAGAGAAGGATGAAGTGTTGTGATTGAGTTATCTCCTTCCGTAAACGAATGATATCTCTCGGCTTCAGGAAGTAAAAGGCCGTTGTTGTATAAAAAAAACAAAAGCCTTTCTGTAGATCGGAAACTTATCACTTCGTCAACGTAGATCACATTTGTCCAGAACTAGCGGTTTTATTCTATAACCGTGAAAATGACCGTGACGTGAAAACAAACTTTATTTTTGATAAAACAAAGACAAGCCCAGGTCGGAAACGTACCATTCGTTGAGAGAGGTAATATTTGCAAGTGACGTTGGAAAGAACAGCACCCTGGAAGGGGTTCCGTTAAATGAGTTGTAATTAGGTTATGTCCCTCTGCCTTGAGGAGACCATTACCGACTCCCCTCACTCTCTCTGTTATTTTTCTTCCTGATTAGGCTGCCTTTTAGCAATTACCATGGGATGCGCGCTTCGAGCTGGAATACGGAAGAGGGCGTCTTCCAAAGGGCATAGTCGTCACGGGGCTGGAAAAAGGGAATGGTTCACGCGTTGCTTTGAGGGGAAAAGAGGTCCGTTCTTTCAGCTTTTACGGTAATGGTTTCATGCATAACTTGAGACGAAAATGCTGAATGCAGTTTGCATATATTGCGTTCTTAAGTGCTCTGGAAGAAATGCCTTCCTGGCGGAAGTCGGGGTGACGCTAATAAATTATGATATTCCTGGAATTAAAGGAAAAACGCTTTATGTCCATTTACCAACATCCGGGGGAAATTTTACCATACTTGTGAATCCCCTTTGTTAGATCTTGCCTTCAAAATAAAAATGTATTTTTGGGCAATGAACTTGTAGAAGTATTTTGCCCGATGCACTGCTGATATTTCTGTTTCCCTTTAACTAGAAAATTGAAATTAACCTATTCATTTCGGGGACTAGAAGATTAAATTATACTTTCAAATTCAAGTAACTGCAGTGGTAAAAGAAAATTACCAGTTTGCTTTTTCTGTAGATGTTGGCAATTGTTGGAGCATTTGTAGCTTTTTTTTCTCAGACAGTGCTGTAGTTTTATATCTTTACCTTCCATTTTAGAAATAAGATAGTATATACCTCAAGGTCTCATTTCATATTTCATAATAGAGGGACAATCTTTCTTTGAATTGTGATGGTTGATTAACAGGTAATAAAACCATAAGACTGAGAGTCAGTCCTCTACATGTAATCGACTGGTTAACGAGAAACGAATACCAAACATTATGTTGTTTTTTCAGAAGGGGAAGTGGAAAAGGAAATATGTTTTGGTAAGATTTATTGTTCATATAGTTTTTAATACACCATGGTATTCAGTCCTACTTGCTTAAGAAAAGATACACTCAAAGGCAGGCTATACTTGTAGTCCTAAAAGACAGGCTACTAGTTATAAAAGACAGGCCACAGTCAGTAGCGATGAATTCATTGTTGTAAAGGCAATATTGTATAAATCGTACATGGTGCAAAAGAGATATCAGTGCCGGGAACAAGAATGAACATGCCCTGGTTTCGGAAAGAGGAATCTTTCATGAACGGCTCTTGTATTCTGATGTTCATTATAAATCACACACACACACACACACACACACACACACACACACACACACACACAAGAGAGAGAGAGAGAGAGAGAGAGAGAGAGAGAGAGAGAGACTTACTTGCGGTACATTTTTACACTTCAAAATTTAATACATTACATTCCATAAGTAGATTAATAATAGGCAGAAAAGCAATTAAATATTCCGGCGTTCAGACAGTACCACTTTGTGGTTTGAAAAAGTTTTTAACGTAGAGCTTTGGGTGACCAGAGGTCTCGACACCTTCACAAGCCATTAATGGAATATCTTAGCTGAAAGGTGGTCGCATGAATGAACTGAGGAGATAGGTCTTAGACTGAAAACAGTTTTGGTATAATTTCGTTAGTACCGTCTATTTACAGCAACGATTACCGTTAAAGATTTCCTAAGTGTATTGGTAATATTACTAAGAATCTTTCTTGGTTGCCACTGAGCTTCCTGGAACACCAAAAAGTTGTTTTTTGTAAAACTTTAAGAATATAGGAAGACTTTACATCATTCTTTTTTTGAAAGGCGTTAAAACAATCTTTTATCAGAAGTTATTAAATAGACACAAGGAAAGAAGCAGAGAATTTTGTAGCTAAATGAGCAAAATACGTGTGATTGCTTCTTTGTTTTGGCTAAAAAATAAAACCATTTATCTTTTTAATAAATCGTCTTCCGAGATTTACTGAAAATTTGTTTGCAAAACCACGAAGTATTTTTTTTCCCACTCTCGGCTCTTTTCCCATAACCGTCAACACCAGTTACCGTGAGCTTTGTGTATATGCATAAAGGTTGCTTTGGCTGAGAGGCACTTGGGGAAAATGTTCTATTCCTTTTTAGCTGTACTTAACTCCCCTTAGGTCTTTAGTTCAAGTGGGCTTTTTGTTTAACATGAGATTTTAAGAGTAAGAATAAAATCAACATAAATGAAGAAATAAGTATGAATATTAACATGATAATAAGCATAAAGATAATAGAAATAACCAATTAGGAGACCTGGAATTGTGACTTAGCCTGTGCGAGTGTGCTTACAATAACAATAACAAGAAAAGAGCCGAATACTAATAATAATAGTGATAATGATAAATATAATTACAATATTATATATTACGTATATTATGATAATAATAATGGTTATAAAGCTATTTCAGAGAGGTAAGTGAAATGTGAGGTGTGAACTCATTAGAGTTAGTCAATTATAATTATATAAAAAACAATACTATTGAATATGTGGGGGGGGGGGGGGGGGTTGGTTGGTGAGGGACTGTGGCTGGTGTGGATTCCTTCTGTTTATATAATATATCTGTATATATATAATATATCTACATATATTCTATATATATATATATATATATATATATATATATATATATATATATATATACGTATATACGTATATATATATTATATGTAGATATATTATATAATATATCTACATATATTTTATAATATATCTACATATATAATATAATACATCTACATATATTTTATAATATATCTACATATATATAATATATCTACATATATGATATATACATATATGTGTGTATGTACACATGTATATAAATATATATGCGGGTATGTCTGCATTCAGTTCTAAGTTATTGAAGTCTATGTTTGGAACATCAAACAACGAAGTCCTTTTGATTTATCTTTCCATCGTGTGAAGCTCCGTTTTTTCTATTTGACTTTTACCTTTACCTAGAGCTTAGAGCATAATTATAACTGAATCTCTTTTTTGTACTCTTCATTCATTGCGAAATTCAAGAGGACCTTTGGCACTACCCCATGAAGAGTTTAGCTTGTACAAAGAATTCTTCATGGGATATTTTTCAAGTGTGCTACATCAAATATGTATAACTTCAGTGAACCTTTGATTAATCTTTTTTTTTTTTTTAGAATATCTTCCAGGTGATATATTTATATATAATTTTTTATGAGTGTAAACGCCCTAATATCAATATTTCTCCCCTAAGTGGGGTAGTGTCGTTAGTGACATTACTTAAAAGTTCTTTGCATCGTCTCCTCGGCCCCTAGCGGCAACCCATTTCATTCCTTTTACTGTACCTCCATTCATATTCGCTCTTCCATCTCGCTATCCACCCTCTCCTAACACTTGTTTTATTGTGCAACTACGAGGTTTTCCTCTTGTTACACCTTTCTACTCTCAATTTCCCTTTCAGCGCTGAATGACCTCATAGGTCCCAGTGCTTGCTATTTGGCCTAATGTGTATATTCAGTTCCCTCATCAGTATTTTTGATAATATTTTACCATTTATTCTCTTGAGTCATAACCTTAGCTTAACAACTTTAGAACTTTTTTGGTCTTTTGACTTGTAACTTTTTGCACAAAAATTATATTTTAATGACCTCTAAAGTTTACGTTGCGATAATTTATCCATTACCAGACTTTCGAAAAAAAATCAATGTGTAGTAGTCTTAATTACATGCTAATTCCAATACGGTAAGTAAATGCAAACACGGATACGTTTTGATATAACCATTCTATCCAGAAACAATTCGTATATATTTGTGTGTACAAATGTTAAAGCACTTTAAAGCACATTAGTAAAACAAGAACTCGTGGAAGGGAAAAACCTCGTAGAAAACGAAGACGAAAATAAAGAAAACGAAGATTCTGTTTCGAATTCCTTGGAACTACATCTCTGCTTGATGGCGATTCACCGTCAACAGGAGGAAACCTCCTCGACGATCCTGTTTTGTCAACGCATGAAGCAAGACTGAACGGCGTATATCGCCGGTTGAGGGAGATTAGCGCTGTCAGAATGAAAATTCTACCTGATACTTTGGAAGCATCAGAACTCCCGCACTTTCTTTTATGAAGGGTATTTTATGGAGTTGTTCTCTCCCCAATTTAGCTACCAAGCCTTTCTTCTGTGAAGGGGCTAATCTGACCAAATTTATGTCGTTTAAGTGTGGTATGCACTTGTCTAGAGGGAGAGAGAGGGACAGCATAAGACACTCTGCTACCTAAGACAAGGTCTATACTTTTACGACATGATTTTAAGTCAGATTAGCTCCTTTGCTGAACAAAGGCTTGATAGTAAAAAGCGGGGGGAACAGCTTCATATAATACCCTTCATATAATAAAGTTAGGGAGTTTTGATGCTTCACAAGTAGCAGATAAAACTGCAAGGAAGTTATGACAGCGCTGATCTCCCCCTAGCAGCGATCTTTGTCATTCAATCTTGCCTTAAGTGCTGACGGAACTGGATAGTCAAGGAAGTGTCATCCTGTTAACCGTGACAGCACAGGGCCTCGAAACAGTCTCTTCTTTTTCTCTGCTTTCGTCGTCGTTTTGTGCGAACATTTCATTTTCAGGAACTCTTATTATACAAAAGTGTGCGAAGTGCTTTTAAGATATATAAACAAAGGTTTGACTGAAGAGAATGTATGGCAAACAGTTACCAGATATAATGATATTAGTTCGTAAAAAATTATAAGAGAATAACGATAATAATACGTATAATGGTAGCGTATCTGAAACTTACTGGAAACACTCAAAGGTTCATTGAAGTTATGTCTGTTTGAAGCTACACGAACGAAATATTTCCTCGTGAAAGTTTGTTTTTCTATGTAAAACTCGTAAAGTACGACTGCCAAATTGCTGACCATCACGTTCGCTCTTTGAAACTCTCTAAAGTGTCCAATGAATGAAGAGTATCAAAGAGTGATTCAACTCTAATTTTGTGCTGTATTCTTGTTGAGAACAGAAGGCAATTAGAAAAAAATTGTGCTTCACATCACACGGTGGAAAGGTGAATCAAAATGACTAAGTTGTTTGATGTTTCAGACACTTGATTCAGTAACTTAGAATTACACAAGCAATTATATAGAATATGTATAAAGTATATATATATATATATATATATATATATATATATGTGTGTGTGTGTGTGTGTGTGTGTGTGTGTGTGTGTGTGTGTGTGTGTATTTCTGTTACTGAAATCTCTGTTTGATACATCAGATAGCCATATAAACACAGTACATAATCGTATATAATATATTTTCGCATATCTGCCCCATTTGCTTGCCATACCATCATTTACCGGCAAGTCTACAAAGAAACGGATATTCCAAGAAGTGTAATAGCCACGCTCTAAGCTTGTGGTAACGTTATCCAAGACAAACAACCACAAGTCCACAAACACGCGTCATCCCAATAATTACTTAGGGAGAGTAAAGTGATTGCTTTGGGAGCCACCCGGCTGGTGGTGTGACTCTTGGGAGCCACGCTCCGGCCCGGTGTCTGTGGCTCTCCACGCCAGGAATTAACGGACAGTATTCCAATAATTGCGACGAGTTGGATATGATCTCTTTCGATGCGGCGTTATTCGGAATAATGATTAAAATAGCTTTGTCCGTCTACTGCGAACAAAGATGTTAGAGTCTGATTGATTAGTGATTTAATATTTTTTTTTTTTTTTCTCTCTTGAAGTTTCGTTATTCCTTGAGTCCTATTCTCGAGTTTCAGGTATTTGTTTGAATAGAAAAAGTGCAATCATTTACTTCAAAATCTTATTGATGAGGCCTTTCAGTATTATGAATATTTAGAAAGAAGGACTTACATAAAAAGAAAAGTAATTATAATTATTATTAAAATTAATGCATATTTGCTAAGATTCAAAATATTTCTTAGCTCGAATTTAATATTAAACTTCCCAGATTTTAGTTGATAAATGAAAAACCAAAAATCCTCTTAATCTAATTACTCTTAAATTTTCTCGAAATTGATTATCGTCTGAGCTCCAGCTTTCAAAAATGGTAAATATATTTAGCTTAACCTAACATTTGTTTTCTCTGTTGTGACTTAGCACAGACATAAATGTCTTCACTGAACACAACTTACATGACGCAGTGATTCTCTCTCTCTCTCTCTCTCTCTCTCTCTGGAGCTCGTTGGTGTTTCTCTATAGCGATTACAGTCTTTCTGTCGCACGGACTGTTTAGGGTTTTGCCTCTTTACTTTTCCTAGGTGATTAGATAATCCTTTTTGACTCTGTGTGTGTGTGTGTGTGTGTGTGTGTGTATATGTATAAACATATATATATATATATATATATATATATATATATATAATATATATATATATAATATATATATGTAAGAGGTGGTAACTTTATGTGAAGATCCGATGTGAGAAAACAGATACAATTATGGATCAGTAATTGTCAAATATGTGTGAAATTTCCTTTCTCAGAGAGATGGGTTAATATCACGGTTGGTTTGGTTTGATTCTGTATTGGTCATCGTAAAGTGTTGAGCGCATAAAGAAACATTAAACCGGAGAGATATAATTGTATTATGTAAAACCATCTCCTTTTAGGTGTTTGCTCTATATGATTAGAAAGTTTTTAAGGATAATCTCAATATTTCTAAAAAGGCAAGAAACGGGGGATGACTCTGTTCGTAAAATACCCAAAAGATGATGCTGCATTTGTTGGTGGTACTTATGGTTTACGTAAAAGAAATCTTCATAAATGCATGTAGTTAGAGAAAGTTAGAATAAATACCACAATCCTATAGGATATTTATGTATAGTCGCTCGTAAGCGCGCTTAAAGCAGATATGTAAATAGGATAAAAAAAACTGCAGAAATTATTTGATACAGAGGAGCAAATGAGCGTTTGGAAAAGAAGGAAAAAGTGATGCAAACTGTATAATGAACTTGGAAATCATCGTATAGGTTTGGATTCATGATGAAAAGATACCCCTGATTTATTAGGGAAATTCAGAAATTATCTTTCTTGAAATCCTTGGCCTTTTTTCGTATCGTATTTAAACTAAATAATTATTATTAGAGATGTCATGTCATCTCTACCATATTTTTCTAAAATGAAAGTATAAGTATTACAATATGTTTTTCAATATTACGCATCAAAAATCATATATTGATTATTTTTTTTCTTGAATGTGATGATTTGAAAATATGTTTGAAATTGTAAGAATGTATAATATAAGCGAAAATTGACCTTAGCTTTTGCAAGCACAGATGTTAAGACTTCACAGCTATATCATAAGAAAAGAAAAATAGTCACAGACAGTATATATGCACGAGCAGTGAGAACATCCAGAAATATAAAAGTAAATAAGCAGAGCTTTTTACTCCTGTGCAAATAATTTACTGGAGAAGTTTCCAGTGGACATGAGTTTACACACACTATCGTCTGGGTTGCCGGCTGAATAACAAAGCTGACCTTGTGGGGCATTCCATATGCATAACGGAGCAGGTACAGATTCTTTGGGGACTTACAAAGGAAACCTTTTCTCTCTCTCTCTCTCTCTCTCTCTCTCTCTCCGTCCGTACTCATAACTAAGTTTATAACTGTGTTTACCTACGCTTTACATGTAAATGCTATTGATGGGACACAAACACCCACAGTAAGAGACGTATACATGCACGTACAACACACACACACACACACACACACACACATATATATATATATATATATATATATGTGTGTGTGTGTGTGTGTGTGTGTGTGTACGTGCATGTATTATATATATATATAATAAGTAAATAGATAAATATATCTGTGTTTGTTTGTGTGTGTTTGTGCATGTATACTTCTTTCACCTTGAGCATTTGTATTCCAGCAATTTCATTTACAAGTGAGCGTAGATATACATAGTTATAAACGTAGCTACAATTCTATATACGTATGTTTGTGTATTAGTTTTATAACGTTTCTCTTTCTGTAGTTTTTACATTGCTCCTCTTATATTACTCCAATAAGTAAGCGATTCGTATATAACGCATGACTAGAAAATCAGGTCTTTCCGAGTTTTCCATTTATGACTTTCGGACTGGTTTATGTCTTATTTTATATTTATTAAACAGAAAAAAAAGAGAATTTCCAAAAAAAACCATCAATATTTCTAGATCATTTCGGACATCTAACCCGTTCCTTCCTGAATAATGAATTTCATTGTCATCTTTCCGTAATCTTTTTTGCTCGAGGAACTTTATAGATCGGGATCGTCTCCAAGAATTTCCTATCTTCCTTGGATTGCGGCCAAACCCAACCGAGAGTTTGAATAAAGTTTCTCCAGGAAGCTCAGACAGATCTTGCTCCAGGAAAAACAATCGCTCAAACAGGTGAAAATGTATCAGGATACCAAGTTAGCGGGCGGAGATAAAACAAAATTTATATTCTTAATAAATGAAAATGTATTCAGACGCAGAACACAAAACTGGCTCTAACTAAATGGTTTCTAAATATTTAATTTTTTATCTCTTTTGTGATTCCTGGAAATAAAGGTCCAGATTTGCGCTATTATCTAATGTAAATATTCAAGTACGTTTTGAAAGTCAATACCAGAAGTAAAGGAGAGAGAAAATCTGAAAGAAAGGTTGTGAAAACGTTCAAATTCTGCAGATAGAAATGAGTGACATACAGACAAACAGGAATACATCAAAACGAAGGTGAAGTTAGGTCAGTTTTAGTTAAGGTAGTGAAAGTCAGGCTTGGGGGTCAGGGAATGACTTGTAAGGGGTCAAGGATCCCCAGCGCAAAACGGCTTTGGCCCGATCCAACCAAAGTCGTGTAAGCATGAAACAAATTGTATTGATTCTGCCCAATTTAATTTGTCGTTACTAAAATAGTGAGTAAATTTGTATATTTAATACCGTTGATAATGATCTCCTGCTGTTGTCTTGATAGTGATTAATAAATGCTGTATACATATCGCATTAGTTCAAAATTAGTTTATGAATAGTTACATCATAATTTAGTATTACTGCTGTAACAGTTCCAAGTCAGTCATCACAAGGTGGTAATGGATGAAACATTGTCAAGCAATGTTTTATATGCATTGTACCATAATCATATACATTTAGATGCAGTCAACTGATTTCTCATTGAATTCAAAATAGTCTCAATGAATTACTAAAACTACGTCTTCAAACCACTTCTCGATTTTCTTCCGAGACGTTAGAGAATTTGGCTGCAGTAAGCATGCCCTCGTCAGAAATAGAAGTGTTACGTAACTATTAATGATTTTAGAATCTATAGGACCTTTGGAAGGTCAAAAGAGCTCAAAGGAAGAATTATGTATTTTCTTATGTTACAGTTCAGAGTGCCATTTTACCTTTCATTGTCTTTTGTTTATGAATATGCAGAGGAATTTGACATCTTCAGAATCTGGTAAAGGTAAAATAGTTAAAGTCCTCTTGGGCCTCTGTAGGTTCATATTATTATTATTATTATTATTATTATTATTATTATTATTATTATTATTATTATTATTAGATCTTGACAGCACCAACAGTCTGCTCCGATCCACTGCCGTGATCATGCTCGGATGATACCGAGAGAAACGTTGGCCACTATATTAACTTATATTTTGACTTATTTGTTCATTTACTGTAACAAATAAATAAATTTGTGACAATTATCCCTGAAATTGACTGCTCCTGATGAGTAATATCGGCGCAATACTCGCCAGTTGTAATAGCAGAGAGAAAGCTATTATTAGAAAAATAGAGAAGACTATTTACAAGTTGAATGCAGCTGATGCAGCAATATCTTTCAATAAGACTTGTTTGAAAGAGGGTCTCCTTCCAATATTATCATTATTGTTGTTGTTGTTGTAAAGGGTCCACAATAATACAAAGTGTTAAGAGTCCGTGTATAATTTTTAGGACTTTACAGAAAGCTTTCGAACCCTTCCCTGGGCTCATCTTCAGGGAAGGGTTCGAAAGCTTTCTGTAAAGTCTTAAAAATTATACACGGACTCTTAACACTTTGTATTATTGTGGACCCTTTACAACAGTATATATACTCTCGCGATAGAGTTTTTCCCTACTAATTATTATTGTTGTCGTTTTTGTTGTTGTATTATTCCAGTATCATTTCTAATTCTACTGTGTAAACTGCGTTTATTATCAATAATAATTCTCTTAGGACGTTTGCCAACATTTGTAATATTTTATAATATATATCCACTTCCAATTATTTATATAACATATCCACTTCTAATAATTTATAGTATATATTCGCTTCTAATTATGTATGATACATATCCACTTCTAATTATTTATAATATATATTCGCTTCTAATTATGTATGTTACATATCCACTTCTTATTATTTATAATATATATTCGCTTCTAATTATGTATGATACATATCCACTTCTAATTATTTATAATATATATTCGCTTCTAATTATGCATAATACACATCCACTTCTAATATTTCATAATATATATCCACTTACTGTCGAGTATTATACTTATACTTAGCAGTGAATTCTTATAGATGTCAGAATAAAATTAAGGACCTTGATAAATATACGTTTAAAAGCAAATGTATTTGGTTCTGAAATACCTATAAAAATGATAAATTCCCAGGTTATAAATTTCAGAGTACAGCCAGTAAAACACTGGTAAACAAAGAATGGGATTAACTTGCACAATATTAATATGACGTAACTGACAGCTTTGGAGAATTTCAAGTACTACACTTTTGTGTACATTATAGCTTATTTTCAACGTTGGCGTAGGCTCGAAAAAATGATGATTGAACGACGTGAGTCTATTTGCGCACCTGGGAAGCGAAATAAATATGTGAGATTAGAATTTATGGCTCGATTTACCCCTGCCGGCATTTTTGGGGCCGTGTCGTCGAAGGTTTTGTTTATATGAGTCTTTTGTTACTTGGCTCCCCCCCCGGCGTCAATTTACAGGGCACAGATATAAGTACAACTAAATTATTGAACGTTTGTTTGCATCTACTTTTCCGAAAATAATCTTGAAGAAAGTATTTGGATACTTCCATCGATAAGAACATTAGCAGAGCAAAACTGGAAGATAAGGAATAGCAGATTTATTTTGACTTCCGTTCGAAAAATACGGTTATCGAAAAAGCACCCGTCAAAAGAATCGTCATGTACCCGGTCCCTCGCGGAAGAAACCCGACTCCGTAGCGAGACAATGTTGCACAAGAGGAGAGAAGAACGTTCCCGTGCAAAGGAGGCTCATTTTTCCGGCGATACTGCGAGTTTTGTGACTGAAAGAGAGGCCGTAAAGAACGTTAACATTCTCCGAGCATTAGCGAAGACACAATACTACGCCGGAAGGTCTCATTGTACCTGGCTTGTGATTTCTGGCCTCTTTTGTGACGTCGTGACGTTGACTTCAGGTTGCAGATTCGTTACCTGGTTTTGAATGTCCGGAGCTTTTACGACTTTTTACATCCAGTCCTGGCGAATGAGAACGGGGAGATATTCGCATCAGGTTGGCTTTGAATTTCGTTTAATTAAATCTTCTCTAGTTTAATTTAGGGTACCCCCACTTGATGACTAAGATAAAATAAGAAACCTTATCTAGTACAAAGACCAAATAAAATATATACTAAAAGAAAAAAGAAAAAGAATTTGATAAATATATACCAGTTAATTTGTAAGAAAAGCAGCCTGATTCGGCTTAATTACGATCATGCGGTTCATAGTCACTGTGGCAAAATGATTATCGTGGCTGCAGTGTGCCAGAAGAAATGTGGAGGCTATTCTTTTTCCTTTTTTCATGAAGACGGGTGTGGGAATTAGCGTTAGGTTTGGGAGATCCATGGACAAATGGAAGATTGCTTGAAATTTCAGGTTTTAAGGAGAAAGGTCCGATTCCCTTTCCTTGATATCAAGATCTATAGAAATTCAGGCATCTGCGAGATTGAAATTTGTATTGCGCAGTCTTTGCTTAAGAGTTTTGAATCGGAAAGCACAGTAACTGTCATACAGAACATCAAACTATATTAAATTGTTTTTAATTGTGTAAAGAGAGTAATAATGAAAAGCTGAAACAATCAGAAATACGAGACTTGTTGTACATCTTTATCCTGTTGTATAACTTATACCGTGCATGATACTTAATGGTAACTATCTCAGTAGACACATGATCGCAATACATTGTTTCAGGAATGCTCGCTTGAAATCCAGAGTAGGCTACTGGCTCAATTTTCCTTTAAGTTATGGCAATACACCAAATTTATATTGGTATACTCGGAGTAACATCTGCAGCCAATAAAAAAATTGTAAATGGTTATGTTTTCAGTTTCCTAGTTTTAGCAATGCAAATTGAGATGTAAAGACTCGAAAATATAGCATATGTATATAATGAAGAAAAAAGAATTTTTATACATTACATCAGTTCACCCTTTGCGTCTCTAGCTCCGGCAATAACGAGAGCTTTCAGTAACAACAAAGGGTGTTAGAATGGACAACAAAGAAAAGAGAAGTCCATCCAACCAGCAGTCGAAGCAGCCTTTTGGAGGCCTTCTGGAGCGCGAGAAGTAAGTGGCGGACAGCGTCCTAAAGCGGCGTAACTACCACTGCATTCCCTCCCAAAGTTTCCTTAATTAGTAATCCAAGACACGTAATGGCGATCCTTATGAGCCTATTTGGGCCAGAGTCTTCCACCGAGTTCTTATAGGGATCACGGACTATTGCGAGATTAAGAGAGCCGAGTGGAGCTCCTATTCATAGTTCGCTGTTAAAGGGAACTAGCTTCTTGGAGTTAGGAGAAAAATTGTTAGGTTGGTTATTGATTTTCAATTTTTTGGAGGGGTTGATTTTCTTTTACTGAAAGTTAAAGAGTTATGACATATATCACAGACAGACTGAGGTTTTAAATAAATAAATAAATAAATAAATAAATACAGACACTACTCAGAAAAGAAAAAAGTGACTTAAAACTAATACAATTCTGTGGATTACAGTAGCCAATAAAACTAAGAAAAACGAACTCAAGACGAGAGAAATAAAAGACATAAAGCAAAAAAACCCGACTAAAAACGTTAAAAACGTTAAAGAACACATAAAAAAATTCAAGACAAGAAAAGAAAAATGACACTAGATAGATACATTAGCCTAATGATTTGTGGCTTAAGTTTGTGAATAATATATATATATATATATATATATATATATATATATATATATATATATATATATACACACGCACGCACACACACACACACACACACACACACACACACACACACACACACACACATATATATATATATATATATATATATATATATATATATATATATATATATATATATATATATATATATATATATAGATTTTAAAATCCTTAAATCGGAAAGTTTAGAAATTTTGAAAGTCCTTATTCTTAGTCTTGCCTGATTGCCACTGATCCCTGTTCCTTGCATGGTGGTAGTATCAGGTGCTGAGCACCTGCCTATGTAGAACTACCCAAATACCCCCACTTGGCAGTTGGCGCAAGTATAATAGTAAACAATGCCAAAAAGCAATAAATAATATATATCTATATATATATATATAATATATATATAATATATATATATATCTTTTTGCTAATTTGATTTTAGGCTTTCATGAGGGAAAGTGGTTGGAGGATTACCCGTCACCTTTTAAACCTTTGCCCCTTTAAGGTATTTGTAAATGATACTATTTTAATTTTTCAAGACGAGCACCAGGCTAATAGTTTTCTACATTACCTAAATGACATACATGATTATATGAAATTTACTTTAGATAGGGAGGTGAATAATAAGATGCCATTTCTAGATATTTTCATTGGGAAATCCGAGAGTTCCTTCTCTGCTTACAGGAAACGTAATTTTTCAGGATGAGGTTTGAGTTTTTCCAGCCACTGTCCAAACATTTTCAAATTAAATGCAGTTAATACCTTAATCGACAGGGCTTATAACTCATGCTCCAATTGCCCTTTGTTTCATGAAGAGAGCGAATTCAAGATAAAACATTCTGCAAATAATGGTTACCCAACCAATTTCGTCTGTAAATATATTAGGCTATTTCTGGATAATGTTTTGGAAAATGTTTGAAGTCGTAAACTGCCAGTTCTTACAGTTCCTAAACTAGTTCTTTTTATTTATTTATTTTTTATTGCAAATTGTCTTAATTATTAAATCAGTTAAGCCACTTGAGAGGGAATTGAAATACTGTTTTGATAGATTTTTTACCCGCGAATTACTTTTAGATTAATTTTTAGCAATGATTTTCCTATAAAAAGTTTACTACCTTCCAAAGACAAACTGCCTGATTCATTGCGTTTTAGTATTGTTTACTGTTATAAATGCCCCAACTGCCAAGTGGGGTATTTGGGTAGTTCCATAAAGGCGCTGAAAACGAGGTAGTACTACCCGCAAGCAGGGATCAGTGACAGGACGGGTAAAGAGAAACTTTCAGCATTCAAGCAGCAGTCTTCCATCCGTGAACACTGTAGTAGATGCAGTCAGGCAAGACTAAATATAAAGTATTTTAAAATTGTAGATTTTTGTTCAAATTGTCTGATTTAAGGATTTTACAATCTAAATATAAAAAAACTTAAGCCACAACTCAACTAGCTCAGTCTTCCTTTCCGTTATCCATAATCTACTGATTTTCTATCCGCTCCGCTTTCCAGTGATTAGGCTTATTTATCTACTGTGTAATTTATCTTCTTTTGTCTTGGGTTTGGTTTTGTGTTTGTTTTTTTGAATGTTTCTTAGACCTGTGATTCGAGGGAAGTAAAAGGTCCTTTACTTCTCTCGTCCTGAGTTTGTTTTTCTCATTTTTATCGGCTATTGTAAATCACAGAATTGTATTAGTTTTAACGCACTGTTTTCTTCTCTGAGTAGTGTATTTATTTATTTATATATGGATATGTTTTTTTAGGGTAAAGTAGTTTATATATATATAAAATATAACATAAATATGATATGATTATATATATATATTATATATATATATATATATAATATATATATATATATATATATATATATATTTATTATATAAAATATATATATATATATATATATATATATATATATATATATATATATATATATATGGACGTAGGTGTGCGAATGTATGTATGTATGTATGTATTTATGTATCCTCAGACTCCTCATAACGTCTCAGTTTCATAGCACTTTTTGCTTAATCTTGCCATTGCAAGCCTTAAATCCAAAGATAAATAAAGTAAGAAGTTACTCCACTCGAGGTGGGACTCCAACTCGCGTAACGATGTAGCAGAGGCTTTTTTTTTAATTCAATATGCTACGAAGAAAGATATGATTTCATTTTAGCCCCTTCATACACGTATCTGTTGAATTTAGATAGGCTATGTTATTCTAGAGCAGTGATATAAGGCCTATTAATATCTTATATTTCAATGCACTTTACCTCATACTTGAATTTAGATAGGCTATGTTATTCTAGAGCAGTGATAGAAGGCCTATTAATATCTTATATTTCAATGCACTTTACCTGGTACTTGAATTTAGATAGGCTATGTTATTCTAGAGCAGTGATAGAAGGCCCATTAATGTCTTATATTTCAATGCTCTTTACCTGGTACTTGAATTTAGATAGGCTATGTTATTCTAGAGCAGTGATATAAGGCCTATTAATATCTTATATTTCAATGCACTTTACCTCATACTTGAATTTAGATAGGCTATATTATTCTAGAGCAGTGATATAAGGCCTATTAATGTCTTATATTTCAATGCACTTTACCTCATACTTGAATTTAGATAGGCTATGTTATTCTAGAGCAGTGATATAAGGCCTATTAATATCTTATATTTCAATGCACTTTACCTCATACTTGAATTTAGATAGGCTATGTATTCTAGAGCATGATATAAGGCCTATTAATACTATTATTTCAATGCACTTTACCTCATACTTGAATTTAGATAGGCTATGTTATTCTAGAGCAGTGATATAAGGCCTATTAATATCTTATATTTCAATGCACTTTACCTCATACTTGAATTTAGATAGGCTATGTTATTCTAGAGCAGTGATATAAGGCCTATTAATGTCCTTATATTTCAAATGCACTTTACCTCATACGTTGAATTTAGATAGGCTAGGTGATTCTAGAGCGTGATATAAGGCCTTATTAATATCTTATATTTCAATGCACCTTACCTTTACCTCATACCTTGAATTTAGATAGGCTATGTTATCTAGGAGCAGTGATATAAGGCCTATTAATATCTTATATTTCAATGCACTTTACTCATACTTGAATTTAGATAGGCATTATTATTCTAGAGCAGTGATATAAGGCCTATTAATATCTTATATTTTCAATGCACTTTACCTCATACTTGAAATTTAGATAGGCTATGTATTCTATAGCAGTGATATAAGGCCTATTAATGTCTTATATTTTCATGCACTTTACCTCATACTTGAATTTAGATAGGCTATGTTATTCTAGAGCAGTGATATAAGGCCTATTAATATCTTATATTTCAATGCACTTTACCTCATACTTGAATTTAGATAGGCTATGTTATTCTAGAGCAGTGATATAAGGCCTATTAATATCTTATATTTCAATGCACTTTACCGGATACAACAACTAAAAGACTTTGAACCCAGTTTCTTCCCAAGAAAAATTCAAAGGCCTTGAACTGTAAAGGGTTAACGCCTTTTTTACGGCCACTTCTTTTGGCGAAGGAAAGGGCTGACAGCTGGGAAATATATGCTGAGGTAGTACTGAATATTTTCATTTCCTACATGCTTCTACATGCTATTAAAATGAGGCAGAAAGGGTTTTGTTGAGATTTGCTTCTCGTGTGTCACGGGAGACGAGAATATATTGTCTCAGTTTTTATTCTTTCCCGCCATTTTGCAACAGACAAAAAATGAAGTTTTAGGTTTAGGTTTTACAGCATTTTTGTTAAGGCAAAACGGAGTAATGGTATGAGCATTTCATAGAATGTTGGTCCTATTGTGGTCTTAAATCCCATAGAGAAAATATTTTTACGATTGCTACAGTTGATGCCAAGGAGCAAATGAATGAATAAATGAATGCGAGACGAATGAATATTTTAGTAATTGAAGCTGGTTTTATTTTGTATAGAATTTAATGAGTTATATAGTCTTGTTGATAAGAACGCACTTGAGAGAGAGAGAGAGAGAGAGAGAGAGAGAGAGAGAGACATCATGTACCCAATTATTCTGGTAAATTCCAAACTCCAAGGTCATGTGAGTTTGTGGGGTTCATCACCTGGACCTGCAAAGTGAAGAACTGCGCGGACCATCATATGCTGCTTTAACGCACAATTCTGTCTCATTTGAAGAATTAGTGTTGTTCCCGAAACAGGCTGCTCCTTATTCATTGTTCCTTTCTGCAATTTATTTTTGCTCTTGTTTTGGTTCCTGTTTTTCCTTGTTAATTTTACTTCTTTTTCTTGTGATGTGTAACTTTGTTTAAGATTTGTAAGTCACTCGACTTATATTTTTTATTGTCTGAATTTATATTCTCTAACTCGTATATCTTCTTTAATCTAATTAGTTTTTGAATTATTTCCTGAATACAAGAGATGATTTTGCTACCTGTATGTAAATCTTTAACAAGGATAGAAGAACTTTCACTCATATCGTACAGATAAGTATAAATCTGATGGATGGTTTTCTAACTTACGTTGTCTTGTGTATTAACTAATATACCCGAAGAGAAACACGTAATGAACATCCCTGTAAAGATGGCAGCAATATTTCTGTTCTTAGCTTCTTTCTTATTCTAGAATTTATCTAGACAGAGGCAAGTTCAATTTCCGGAGATGTTCTTTATAGACCGTCTCTTCAATAAATACTTCTGCCCCGAAGGAACAGTCTCTCTCTTCTCTCTCTCTCTCTCTCTCTCTCTCTCTCTCTCTCTCTAAAAGTGAACTAAGTTTAACAGAATGTTCCTAAGAACAATCCAATTACTTACTGTCAACTTTTCCATCATTGCATGGCTCTCAACAATCCTTCCTTACTCCAGCGTCCTTTGTTACGGAATTGTACGTCGCTCGGAGCCCTTTTTGTGAAGGCCATTCTCCAAACTTAGCATTCTTTACTTCCTCTTTGGCTACCACGGTCTCCTGCCGTCTCTCAGTAACTGATGAGACTTTTTCCATTTGAAAGGACAGATCCCTTGAGAAGTTTTCTTTGCCTGTGAAGATGGTGAGCAATAATACTTCAATTCTAGAATGCCTTTTTCGGTCTGTTTTCCTTTTTGGCTCTTATTATTTTCGAATAAAATTTTGTTGGCCGTCTATGAAATTTAACACTAAGAGAAAAGATATTGTTGAAGAATAAGACTTTATATATGAAATTAAAAGCCTTTAGCACTGGACTTGATTCTTTAATTGATGATTGTCAACTCTACACTATCGTCCAATAATGAAGTTAAAAATATGAAAAAGATGATTTTGCATGCAAACATAACTGTGACATCCGACGATGAGGATGAGGTAAAAGCCCTTCGCCGCGCGTTCCAGCAGTGTAGTGTGCTTAACTACACTGTTGAATATTGCACCGATGATCGGCTCCCCTTCCTCGACGTCCTTGTTACTAAAACTGAACAGAGCCTTCGTACTTCAGTCTACACGAGGAAATCTAACCTCGGAATATGCCTCAACGGAGACAGCGAGTGCCCTGCCAGGTTGAATAGCATCGCAATTAAGGCCTTCGTAAGGAGGGCCCTGTCCCACTGTTCGACATGGCAGGACACCAACCAAGCATTGGCTAAGAAATCCGATAGTGAGAGCCCGCAACCCCACCCCCAGGACAAGATTAGGATTTTTTCTACTGGGCTTTTATGCATTCACAATATCGAGAAAGGAGGACTCCATAAAGGAAATCGTCATGGAAAACACCAAACCCACTGAGGAGGGCAAGAGCATTGATCTTGCAGTGTTACAAGAACGAACGAACAAGATGCCTAATTATACGAGATAATCCCTCCTTGCCTGCACCTGATCCTCTCAGGCAGACGAATGTACTCTACCACTTTAAATACCCCGTCCGTGGATGTCCCGACCCCTACATTGGTATGACTCCTATGCGTCTCGCGAAGCGGATCTCGTGCCACGCCCAGGAGGGCGCTATCAAGAGCCACACCTTAACTAGCCACAATCTAGACATATCCCGCGATAACATTTTCTTAAATCCGCAGATATTCGCGAGAGAACCTGACTTGCGCCGCCTCCGCCTGCTCAAGGCACTCCTCATTCAAGAGCACAAGCCTCCCTGAAGCACCGCACAAGAGGTTTTTCTCTGACCAACAATCAAAGGGAGGAATACCACCACACCACAACAGGATAGCGACACCAACGATGACAAACTCGACTAAGAAAATCAGAATACTAGCCGCGACATCCCTCAGTAGTCGGCTAATCATAATTCGGTCCCAGTTAACATCATAAATCTCTCAGTCAATCAAAATTCGACCCGCGATGACGTCACGTAACCCCGGCGATATGCCAGTCTACAGCAAAGATTATCAGGTCCTGAGACTGACTTGAAGCTGGCCCCAACAGCCAATGGGAGACCAGGTCTACACGCACAACCAACCAGAATTCGGCGCGCTGAAGACCTCTTGCTGAACTCCCTGAATATAAGGAAGTCAGACTACACCATCTACTACAATCCTTCACTCACCCTTTGCCAAGAGGGTATCTGGAGAACAAGACAAAACGTCGTGATAACTAATAACTAGAATTAGCTAGTACAGGGGTGGGCAAACTTTTCAGTGCAAGGGACACCTTGAAAAATTAAAACTTTTAT
>NC_061093.1:25129031-25156531 GCF_015104395.2 Macrobrachium nipponense | reverse complement strand
ATTATATATATAATATATATAATAATAAAGATATATATATATAATAGTATATATTAATATATACACACACCACACAACACAACAACACAACACACACACACAAAGCTTTATTACATATATATTATATAATATAATATATAGATAGATATATATATAAATATGATATATATATATATAATAATCGGAATATTATGAATCCTGTAAAATCTGAAATATTATTATTATCACCTTTTGTTTTTAAATAAAAAAACATAGTATATTTATATTATATATATATATATATAATATTATTAATATTTAGTAATATATACATACATACACACACACACACACACACACACACACACATCATCACACATCACACACATATATATATATATGTATATATTATATATATATATATATATACATATATAGTATATATATATATATATATACAATACCATATATATATATATATATATATATATATATATATATATATATAAATGCATGATTATAATCACTTCAGCACGTATGTGTGTGGTCATATTTGTGTGCACTCTCGTATACATATATGTAGCAAAGCAAGATCTCTTTTCCAGTCGAATTTTAAAGAATATTAATACATATAATTTTTAGTACAAAATCTCGTCTTTAACAAGTCTAGTTCAGCACATTACAGCAGTGTATTCCATCTGTTTCCACATAACACCATGGCATCCCTCACGTATATGAGTCATTATTTTAATTGCTTTCATTCTATACTCAACTCATTTATCTTTTTCTTTCCAGCAACTGGCTGTGACTACTACAGCTCCATTCCTAATGGAGAGGCTGTTTACCTATACAACGAAGCTCTTGTTCAGTTCATTTGTAACCCCGGCTACGTTCTTGAAGGGTCGTCTGCGCTGACGTGTGACGGATTTGGGTGGAATGACACCATACCTGAATGCAAAGGTATGGATGTTGAAAATAAAGAGTTGGACATTTTAACATTTCATTGGTATTTAACCGAAAAACTTACGTATTTCCGTAAATAAATAGTTCTTTATCGGCATGGGAATCCTTCTTCATCGCTCCATATTTAATTGAATGCTGTGGACCTACGATACTGTGATCATTAGAACAGAAGAAATGACTTTCTATAAATATCAGCTTTAATTTGACATCAACTCTATAAATATTAGCTTTAATTTGACATCAGTTGCGTCGTGCTTTACCGTCAGCTCTAACTGATGACTTCCTTCCATGTAAACAAAATGGTGAGTTTGGATTTCTTCCGTAGCCCCGACAGACGTGGAATATTTTTGTGATTTCGAGAGCAGCTCGATCTGCGGATGGTCAAACGGCGAACATGACGAATTCGACTGGACGAGAAACCGGGGTCCTTCCGCCAGTTTCGCTGTAGGAACAGGCCCCAAGGCTGATCATACTCTGGGGACAATATTTGGTGAGTAGCAAAGACAATAGAAGTATTAGATTTAGATGCTATAAATATACGCGTTGTCATTTAAGTGCAAACAAGCGGAGGAGAATATTTGCACTAATATTTATAAACTATTTGTCGGATACTTTTGTTGCCGCTCGATCTGTCAGCCATATTTTAGTTAATTGTGTTTTATCGCAATTTACTTCTTGCCTTCACGTGCTTTATTGCTTCGTGGGTACTAAGAGCCTTTTGTTACAATACTTTTTTATTCCATCTAACTACACTTTCCAGGGCTCCATCTTATCCCTCCTTCGTGAACTTCCGAATCATACATTCTTTCAGCAACCTAAGGTTTTCTATTCTCACCTATGACCAGACCTCCTCGAGACATTCAGATCCATTTTGTCACCTACAGTAACCTTATTACCACATTTTCATATACTCACATTTTACATCTTTACGGTGTCTGTGCAAATCCTCAAATCCACAGACACGTACACACTTTCGCGCGTAAATCCAAACTGCTCGCTCCTTATGATTTCTTCTCTCATATATCTTGGCTTCTCTCTCCCTCAAAACCCTGCTATTCAGCTTCAGTGGTAAACTACGTAGCATTTTGCCACAGTCACCTGTCATGTTATCTCTTAAAGAGGAACGGTTATTTCACACGTCTGCTCCTTTGTAATGTTTCATTTACCCAGACCTTAGTCATTCACACAGTCACTATTTCACAGCTGTACCTCAGCACCTAATTTATAACCACAGCGAGTCTTGTGGATCATATATCGTCAACCTCTTGATTGATTTTTAGTAAATGATCATGAAATGCGACATAATTGTGTTCATCACGTCTCTGGCTACGCTGCTCGGAAATGTTCGTATTTATTCACGGCAATAGTAATATATATAAAGTAAGTAGGTTAAAAAATAGAAAAAATCGCTGCACTCGCCATGCTCTTTTATTTGAGATTTTTTCTTTTCACTTTCCATAAAAAGGAAAGTGATATGGAAGGAACCCATTTCAAGGATGAGCACGAAATCAAGATGATAGCAGCGAAAGAGCATCCTGGGGAGAAAGAGTTCATGAAGTGCTTTTAGGTCTGGAAGGAGAGTGTGGAGAAATATTTGAAAGCTGGAGCGAGTTATTTCGAAGCTAAGAAGTATCTCCCTTTTTTTTACCTCGGGCTTGATAGTCCTCTGAGGTTAACGGTCGTCGTTATTTTTGCTCTTAGTTTGTACATTTCTCGTTGTATGCGGTTGTGTGATGTAATACAGTCAGTGTACTATTATTTTTTCCCCGGTCTACTCTTAAGTGGACCTTTGTTTTTCCCCTTATGGACTAAACTAAAGTGGCTCTTGGAGCGAGGCTGGCATTGTGACCTTTTCTTGCTGGAAGAAATTTCTCTGAGCCATCCATTAAGCTTAGAAATCCCTTGAGAACAGTCTGCTAACTGATGAACATTTTACGTCTTACATTTCATAACTATGATTTCCAAGATATTTCCATAAACATTTAAAAAGAACAAGAATAGGTTTATATGATCTGTATAACTGATATTGCAATAGACAATCTGATGAACAAATATACTTAGCATCTGCTGGACGTTCGTTAAATGTCCTCTTTATACTTTTTCATGACACTAGCACTGATGAGCTCCCATTTAATCTTTTTTATTAGGTAAATACTATATATTTTTTTTTCACTATGTATTATTCAAAGGAATATCAAAATAATTCCTGTTTTAGATCCTTGAATATTAAACACATGCCCATTTAAAATTTAGGAAAAGGTTAAGTTCTCAGGGTGACATAAACACATACCGTCGTTTGATTCAATATGGAATAAATGTCAAGGTGATTTTGTATAAGCTTTACACCTTAGGAATGAAAAATCGCTAAAATCTCATTGATTTTGAAGTTGAACCATTTTACTCTTGAAGCTATTGTGTTGAAGTGACTAGATGTTTCGGCTTCTTGGATAACAGTCGCATTGTCAACATGTAGGCGATTATTAAACTTTACACTTGGCGATAGTGGAACTCCCATTGAAATAGGAATGCATTTAGTTAAAATTAAAGGGTTGTTTTCCTTTAGCGATTAGGCCTACCTCCAAATTCTGATAGCTCGTTGGTGTACCAGTTCACAAGGCATCGCACTGAAATGGATGTCCGTGTATTATACAATGAAACACTTTTGAATAAATTTGTATACTACAAGAGCATTCAGAACAAACTTAGTTATAACTTGAAGGGTGATTGTTTTTTGAAGATCGTCGTATTGTCATGCACACAAAGATGTATAACAAAGAAATAAAATTGATCCTTAAAAAAAAAAATCTGAGGGAAGGAAAACACCAACTCCCTCCCTCCTGCAATCTGCCTATTTTATAAAGCTCCAGCCATATTTTGCAAGGAATTTTCTCATTATTGAAGAGGATTCCTTCCATTATTCTTGCAAGATCTTGGTGTGGTGCTGCCTTGGCAACGCTTTGGGCGATGATGACATGGGTCTTATTTGTCCCTTTTCCCTATTTTCCCTTTTTATCTTCCTTTTTTCCCCTCCTTCCTCCTCCTTCCTCCTCCGCCTCCTCCTCCTCTTTTTCGTTTCTTTTGCATTTACCTGTCTCTCACGCTATTCTCCACCAGTTGCAAATAACACGTCGTCTTTTGTTTTAAATTCCTGGAACTGGCTTTTTTTCTTTTTCTCAGCCGGACTGTCGTTGTTTTGTGCACCCCTGTCAACTCTCTCTCTCTCTCTCTCTCTCTCTCGTCTGTCTGTCTGTCTATCTATCTGCCTCTTAGAACAATTTTGTCTCTACCGTCTCTCCCTCTGTCTGTTTGTCTGCTAGAAAACTTCTCTCTCTCTCTCTCTCTCTCTCTCTCTCTCTCTCTCTCTCTCTCTCTCTGTCAGCACATTTTACGTTTTTTACAGATTTCGTAGCGCAAACTCAATATTACATTAGTAGTCTCTCTCTCTCTCTCTCTCTCTCTCTCTCTCTCTCTCTCTCTCTCTCTGCCAGCACATTTTACATTTTTTACAGATTTCGTAGCGCAACTCAATATTACATTAGTAGTCTTTCTCTCTCTCTCTCTCTCTCTCTCTCTCTTTCTCTCTTCTCTCTCTCTCTCTCTCTCTCTGGTAGACATTAGAGGTGCCTCAAACTGAGGGACCTGGGGCAACCCGAACAAGATGTAAGGTCTGTAAGGTAAGGTCTCTCTCTCTCTCTCTCTCCGCCTCTCTCGTCTCTCTCTCTCTCTGTCTGTCCGCCTCTTAGAACACGTTTCTCTCTCTCTCTCTCTCTCTCTCTCTCTGTCAGAACGTTTTACGTTTCTTTACAAACTTCACAGTGCCAACTCTCAATGATATATTAGCAGACTTTGTATAGTCATATACTTCGGGAAAGTCAATTCCATAATTCGCCGCATGAAAAATGGCGCGCACGGCAACTAAAAGCATTCGAAACCGAACTCAGAGCCCCGTTAGACCTCTCCTACTTAATGCATGGGCACATAATCCAATTACTTCACAGCTCTCCTTAATTAGTATGGGAATATGAATCCTTTCGTTCCCCGGGCCATAAATTTCCTTTAATGCTATCATCATTATGTGTACGGTCGTGTTTAATTAGCATTTAATAAAAGAAAGATTGGTTTGCGGGGGGGGGGGGGGGGTGATGAGAGTAGTCCTGGTTGATAAATTTCATGCAGTTCAACATGGCTTACCTTTTTCCCTTTTGAGATGAATCGCTGCGCCTCAATCAGTAATCGTGATATCCTGTTGCGAATATTATCTATTGTGGATTTTTATGTTTTGCCTTCGTTAATCCGTCTTAATTACTCGCCGGTTGTAAGTTATTTATTTGTCTTCTCCGGACGTTTGTAAGGAACTCTTCAAACTCACTCGAACTTATGCATCTATACTATGCATATTCGTTTATCTGTTTCAGTTCAACACAGTTTCCAATGCAAGTAATTCACCGTTGGATAAGTCCACAGAGATAGTTAAAAGATTTCATGAAAAGAGTAAAGAATACTTTAATAATTATAATTGAATGATACAATTACAGTTGAATCATAAAGGCCTCTTAAGGTATTCGAGATAAATGGAAGAAGATTAAGGATGAGAAAACGAGAGAGAGAGAGAGAGAGAGAGAGAGAGAGAGAGAGAGAGAGAGAGAGAGAGAGAGAGAGTTAAGTCATCATCAGTAGTTAAACGATTTGGTAAAAATATAAAAAAATTCTTTATTGATTATAGTCATTGATAAAAACTTCTCAAGGCGCTCGGTACGAGTAGAGGTAGATAAAGGAAAGGAAAACAAGAGAGAGAGAGAGAGAGAGAGAGAGAGAGAGAGAGAGAGAAGAGAGAGAGATACAAGCAGACGCATACTATATCCGAATAGCTTGCGCATTCTTAAAACTCTGAGTTCCATCGGAGCCACGGGAAGCGGAATGTACACATCCTGAGCAACTTATCCAACTCTCTTTAGAAAATCTGTTCCCTGGGAGGTCTGGAAAGAAAGCTGTCTTGATAGATGACGGTTTTTGCTTGAGCAAAGTGTCTGGGGCCAAAAAGGGGAGTTTCCTCCCAGAAAGATGGCCGTGATATGCAAGTTTACGTCTCAAGTTTAAAGCAGCGATTAGGGTTATATTTGCAGGGGGCCCAAAAGTTTTTCCATTTATTTTCCGGTATGAAAAGGCCTCCGAAGGGAGCAGAAATGTTTGGCTTTGTTGCCCCAAGTGCTTATGCATCTCCCGGTGTTATTTTTCCGTCACATTATTCTGTCACGGTTGTCTCCGTACGATCAATGGTAAAAGCAGGAGTCAGCGAAGGCCAAGAAGTGAAAGCAAAGCCGAGAGTGAAGGGCGGCAGAAGGAAGAGGGTGGAAGAAGGGGGAGGTGGGAAAATGGACTGGAATGGGAGAAGGTGAAGGTCATTTGTTTGTAGAAAAAAGATGGCGCATTGAAAGCGGGAAAATGAAGTGGCGGTGGAGGAGGAGGAGGAGGAGAAGTGGGCATCGATTATATGATAGAAGTGGAGGAAGTTGGGACGGGGAAGAATGGAGGCAGTTGGGAAACAAGGCAAAGGCATAAGAAGAGAAAAACGGAACAGACGTGTGAAGGCGTGAGTCTGACTGAATGGTGAAGAAAGTTATGATGACAAATGCAGAGGCGAAGGACCAAAGGGCGCACGTGAATGATGAGACGATAGGGGCAGTAACTGTGATAATAAAAGGAGGAAGGAAAAGGGGGAAGTGGATATATTATCGGAGAAATGAGGCTCGAAGGAGGAGAGAGAGGGAGGGACTTTCTCAGGCACCAGGGGAAAGAGAATAGTGAGTCAGTAGATTGGGTCGTGGGATTCCTCAGATGAAACGGCTTGGTTTACCTTGCGAATGTAAGAGAAAACTTCAAAGAGAATAAATAGGAGAAGAGAAGCAATATCGTTAGAAATAAAAGTTAAATAGCCATGATTATCAAATAATTGATAAAGGAACGCAACATTGAATACACTTTTGATGAGCAATATATAGGATGATGAAAAAAGTACTAATGTCTTGTGGGAGTATGATGAAAGAAGTGATAAATGCCGTAGCTGATGAAATTACCTCCCAGACTAAATAGCAAAGTTGGTTAAAGAAAGATGATCTTCCTAAAACATAAGTTATAATAAACATGATCACATTTTTACCCGCAGAATTTATCACCTTCATTTTTACTCTAAGTCACTCATGAACCTTTTTCTGTTGCGTTTTTTACTGCATTCCAGTAACCATACTCACTTGATTATTTATTTATACTATCAAACTATCAATTTGAATAATTTCTAAAACTCTCTGACAGAGCATGGTTTTACACACTGCTATTGTCTCCAATATTTTGAAACCGGATATTTGATAGCGGAATCCTATTTTATTCTCTCTCTCTCTCTCTCTCTCTCTCTCTCTCTCTCTCTCTCTCTCTGTATATATATATATATATATATATATATATATATATATATATATATATATATATGTGTGTGTGTGTGTGTGTGTGTGTGTGTGTGTGTGTGTATACATGCATACTATATATATATATATATATATATATATATATATATATATATATGTGTGTGTGTGCGCATACTTTTCCCGTCTGATTATTAAGGTTCTTTGGATTTAACATTTTTGCTTACTAATTCAGTCTTGCACTTTCAAAGTGTTCCTCTACACATTTTTGCAAATAGCGATTGTCATTCATTATTTTCCCTTTTTTATCATGCACTTTACCCGAAGGATATCCAGTCTACTTTATTTAATAATTTATATATTTTAACTTATCGAAATTGTTTTTTATCTCATTCACCTACTTAGCTTTAAATCCCATTTAAAGGTAATGCACTAAAAAACTCTATTAAAAAATGTTCATCAATAAAAAATGTTCATCCTTTCATCAGCTTTCTCTACGTGTACCCAGAAGACAATTAATTCCAACAAGGTTTTTTTCCCCTTGATCATTCAAGCTTCCCTTTTCACTTCAGTATAAATGTCGACAGGTGTGCAAACAATACAGCTCCCGTTTGACAGACCTACCAATCACACACCCAACTTCATATCCTTGTGCAAACATTTCCTTTGTCGTAAAATTTGTAATCGATGTTCATATACAACAAAATCAACTTGCGTATAATCTCTACATTGCCTGTTCTTAAAATCTCTGTATGGCACGTTTTTATAACCCTCGTGTTAGTTATTCCTTTGCTTTCCAGTGTCACTACGAGGTTTAAAAGATATTAAGGTTAGGTAAAGTTTGGGCAAATTTTTTTTCCCAAATTTATTTTTTTTACTAACATAGATTTTTAGCATGTATTGCCATATTCGTTGTCTATTACTGATATGAAATCTTCAGTTGGGTATGGTTAGATAACTGCAGAGATGGAACAAGTTATAAAAAAAATGTTATAAAAAATGAGAATTTCTTAATTATCACAAGGTCCCAGAGACAAACTGTAAATAATATGTATATAATATTAGGAAAGTATGACGACAACTAAATAAACTTATCTCTGTGCATATGTCCCATTGTCTGGAAGAAAAGGAAATGAAGTTGCTACCTTTTATAAACGTGGAAAATAGATTCTTAATCCAACACTTTTGCTACCCCTAATCTAGCACTTCATAGTGTTACTCTTCTTAATTTTTGCCGTACCTGTTTTCATCCATTATTTTCCTTCGCTTATCAGAGTATACCGAGTCTACTTTGATATTTTAGGTTCTATTTTTCAACTAATAAACTTTACTTCAGTCTTTCTTTAACCCATTCAACTCGAAATTCCCTGTAAAGATAATTAAAAAAACTTTAAAAACATTATAAGACCTTACGTCCGTTTTCTCCACGTGTACCCAGCGGACAATTAAATCCAACAACTTTTGTAGTCGATGTTCACACACAGCAAACGCACACATACGTGCATTTTCTACATTACTTGTTCTTGTCATTGTATTTCAGTCTTGAAATCTCTGCACATGTTACTGAAATCCTCGTGAAGTTATTCCTTTGCTGCCTAATCTAAGGAGTAAAAGATTTGAAGACTGGCTAAATACTTAGCACTAGGTAAATATTTAGCAGATAATTTCCGCTAAATTTAGATTTTCTTTTATAACTATCTAGATTCCTTTGGACATTATATATTAATTATCTGATTACTAATGTAACATCTTGAGTAGGGTATGGTCAGGTAGCTGGAAAGTATAAAAAAAATGGTAATAAATTCAAATTATAGATTGGACCACAGGCTTACTGTAAATTTATCAAAATTCATTTATCAAATTAGGAGAAAAATGAATGAAAGTAAATGTACTGACAAGCCTCTGTTATAAAGATGACAGAATAATCCCCACGTTCTGGAAGAGAATGAAACGAACGAAGTTGCTACCTGTAATAGAAGGGGAAAATGGCTTTCGCTCTAATTGGATAGGCGACCTTGGCCTCGAACGTTTGTTGTGGACGAGAGTTCCCGTTTTCTTTACCAGGATGTTATTCGTTTTATGTGCGGATTAAGCATTCATCTGCAAATAAGAAAGGAATTGAATACACCACCGGAGGTTAGCGAGACGAAGAAATGCGATTTAATTTTTAAGAAGCAACTGACTGCGCTCTTTAGATCTGTTCCCAAGCTCCTAAAGGTTATTTGTTTCGTGGGAATTCGTAAGACGGCTTTAACAACTTGACTTAATCTTGTTTCCAAGTGACTCTGAGATTACAAGATTTTGAGTGAAATGTATGAGAAACTTCCAGGAAAGCTTTAGGATTTTATTACGAATAGTGATTGATCTTCACTTTAAAAAACGCTATTATATTGCTGAAGACGAATATAAGTTTTTATTAAATCGTTAAAATCAGGGCTTATACATCATCATACTTTATTTTTATTGTTTCTTACACTGGGAATCACGGAATATACTATGATATTTTTGTACGATAGGAAGTCTAATTATTTTTTGCCTTAATTCACAAGAGTTTCACTACCTAATTGCATTATATAGTCAAATGAAAACCACAGGTTACCAAATCAGTTGTGTTCATCTTTGGAAGAGAAAAAACTGGTTACTTATTCCATTTTTCCGGTAAAATGATGAGATTGTTTTTTTTATTCTACTGAAGCACTGATCTCCAATGATTCATTCTTAAAATTGATAGTATTTTATTTCTATATCTTAAACATAAAACTTGAATCCAAATTATTGAAATAAATGACACCAATATTCGTTGACAAAAACTTAGGTACCATAGAAATATCGACTAATGAAGGTTTTGTTTAATGAATTTTTCGTATCTTGCGTTACGAGAGTTAACAGAGCTTCTTCTTAATCAGTGACCTCATTTAAAAGTTTTAAACCCTTATTGAAGGTACGAGAGTCATTAAAAAGTAGGGGAGTTTCACCTAAAAAAATCATTATTTATTAAAACCGGATGTCTAATTAGTTTCGATGTATAGACACGAAGAACTTTGAACGAAATATTGAACATGAGCCTCCCGTAAATTATTTGCTACGGAACAAGAACTAACAATGGCTAATTTTGAAAGATTTGCAAATAAAATGTCTTCGAATTGGTGTTTGATGGTTTCTGCAACTCAATCTAAAGATGTCTTTTTTTGGTTTTAAGTTAATTTAAATTAAACCGTACTTATAAACAAAATTCTCATTATATTTACGGGTTTTGTTTTTCTAAATTTTATGGTCATGGAATTTACAATGCATTCTGTATTAGAAACTGCAGTAAACTGCAAATGGCTAAGGCATAGACTGAGGATAAATGGTGCTTTTCTAAACACTCATTCATATTTGCAACCTTTTTGACGATGGAGAATTTATAAAATAAATGAGGAAAGAACGAATTGGTTCTTAGGAGTAAACTGTTTATATTTTGAACCTCCTTATATTGAAGTTTTCTTCCTCTTACATTACCAAATGTTATTTTATCTGTTTGTTTTATTGATTTGGCTTTTCAAAAAAGGCAACTTAGAATGATAAAGTAAAGGGGTAATAAAAAGAATGCTAATTCTTTTCTGTTTGCTGACAAATATACGTTCGGTATTCGTGTGCTTGGTAGAAATGGTATACACATCATAACATAAAATTGTACAATTAATGGGAGTTCACACTGAACGTGATTGAAGTTAATCAAAGGGAATGAATAACTTCCTGAAAAATGTTTATTGACATGAAAGAGAAATGAGAGGAGTGAAAAAAGAAAGACTTGTTGATTTAGGTTTTTAAATTCATTTTACATTTCTTGTCAGTCTCTTATCATTATCAGATACTTACAAGAGATAAATGATATTGGAATTAAGCTGCAATAAATTGACCTCCAGCTCTGCAGAGAAGTACCTTGTAGGCAGGCGGAATGTCAGAGAGAGAGAGAGAGAGAGAGAGAGAGAGAGAGAGAGAGAGAGAGAGAGAGAGAGAGAGAGAGAGAGAGAGAGAGAAAGGGCGATGCAATCCTCCGATTTTGCAATTCTTCATCGACCCTAGTCAGAGGCGGTGCTTCTATTTCAAGTTGATATTTCTAGACAGATTTAAGAGGAAGAGATAGGGCGGGGTTCGAACGGAGAATGAGTATATGTGACAGGAAACATTTTATGACATAATTATTAAAATATGCATTAATCATTTTATGAGGAAGAACGTAACTTATGTATTAGTTTTTGTAAACGTGAGTAAAGCGCACAAAAAATTGTAAATCTGAAGTTAATAAAGACCCAGCTGTATGAGGAAAAGGGTGGGTATATTTTTAAATAGATACCGTAATAAAACTATTAAGATCACAGGACTCTGGCTGTGGTGGGAGGGAATCAATTCAGTATATTTGAAAGGTGTTTTAATGGCTGGCTTTATATTGCAATAATGGCGAGGAATACTTGCTCTTTGATGGCCTAGCGCATTAACTGAACCATTGCGTTTTATATCCACTTAACCAGTTTCAAGCATACCAGATAGCGATCTGTTTTTGACAGATAAAATACTATTACAAACGTAATACCAGCTTACCTGCTGTTATAAATATAAATAACGAAATGAGTCCTCTTTCCATTAGAGATACTTTCTAAATTTTAAAGACAAAATGCTTTTGATTCGTAATTGTTAGTGATGTCTAAAAAAATAATTTTCCTAAACATACTTCGAGATCTCGCTGTGATTTTCGAAAACCAGGAATGAGTAGTATCAACTTGAAATATATAATACAAAGGAAACCAAAGTAAAACCCATTGGCAAAGCTTTATTGGAGCAGTGATTTTAGCGGTATGAAAACGGTATGTGGAACATGATTCCCTCAGAGGATGAAAGCCTATCAAGGAAAGTTATCCAGGTTGTCTCCTTTCCAAAGATCTCACAGTGATTACTGGAAGTGAGTAAGCAGTGAATTGTAAATTTTGGAGGAGTTTCCATTCCTTCTTGTGTCAAGCTCAGGATCTCTTGCTACCCTTTTTATTAAAAAAAAAAAAAAAAAAAAAAAAAAAAAAAAAAAACTTTTACTCTTCTTCCAAGAGATAGTTCTGTGAAATCCATTAGGCGTAAATTTCGTCATTTTCCTTCCTCCTCGCTACGTGCGGTCAAGACTCCAGATAAAACCATCGAATAAAAAGCACAATAAACAAGAACAGAAAGAGACAAGTGACTCGAATTATGACAAAGCCCCTATGAAATGAAAAAGGAAAAAGCGCCAAGACAGCTGCGCCGCCAAGATAGTGATATTTACAAACGTCGTCGTTAAAACTCCCTCTTAAACATTAAATGCCTGCCTGTGCTCTAATATCATTTCCGGCCATTTAATGCTTGCCCTTGCCCTAATAATATTTCAATGTGGAGGAGGAGGAGGAGGAGGAGGAGGAGGAGGAGGAGGAGGAGGAGAGAGAAGAAGAAGAAGAAGAAGAAGAAGAAGAAAAGAAGAAGAAGAAGAAGAAACCGAACGAAATGCAAACCTGACTGAAATGGAACGCGGGATTACGATTCGTCTGAAAGTAGCTCTCGGCCAAAGGTACCTTAAAGGCTCACTTTTGTATTATCTACCCTATTTGGGAAACGTGGCCACTCGCGCGGTCGTAAAACCATCGTCTGCGAAGCCACGTATTGTGAAAATTTCGGAATCTATTTTGTGAAAGCTGCGAATATTGCCCGAGGACGCCGGGTAGCGAAGTCTAAGAGTCCATAAAAGAAAAGAAAGTCACTAAAAGCGTGTGTTCCGAGGCATAAGGCTCGGCTCCTTGCCATGTAATTTCATCGAATACAGATTACATGTCCACGAAGAAAATAGAATGAAACGTGGTCCGGAGATTATCATATAATTCGCAAGTTGCCCTTGGCAACGTTTGTTGGATATTATGCTTTCGAAAAAGCAGGGAAAGAATATACTTGAAAAATAAATAGAATATATTTATTTTTGGGGTATCTTATTTTTATTGTATTGATTAGGGAAACCATTGTTAATCGTAAGAAGATTTCTTAAACATGAAACGTTAGTATCCACGTGTCCTTAATTCCAGCCTTCATGAAATTGTATCAGATTCCCAGACAGGTTTGACATAACAAACACACATAGGCACATACATAAACACTCATGTATAGATTATCAACCTTTCTTCACGATCTAGAGGCCCCAGGACTGAAAATGCGTTCTCTAACTTCTCAAATACGTAAGTCTATTTATACAAAGTAAGTTAGTCATGCCCGTATGCCATTTTTTACAAGGCATTTATTTCCAAAATTTCTAATTAAAACCAATGACCTTACATCTATACCACCATCCATGCCTTATAATGACATCAGTACTTTCCAATTTGTATGTCTATCATTTCTGTCCCGATCTGTCAACGGGTCCATGTACGCTAAGTAGTGTATTTTCTTAGGTTTCTAACTTTCCCACTAAATGTCCTATATCTAACACCTTTATCGCCTATATCAGTCTCACATAACATTATTATTGTACGTCCTTCGAGGCTTGGTGTCCTCTGTCACCTGAGATCGATGAGGGTCTTCGGTCGTAGGATCCCGTTTGAGTTGCTATCGTCAACAAACAATTATGATCTTTCTTTCATGGTCAATCTATAATACAAATGTTTTAATTAGTCAAGATATGATATAGGCGTATAATTAATCTTTCATTGACTTTTTCTTGCTCATATTTCTTTCCCCACTGGTTTTCAAAAGTATTATCCTTTTTTCATTCACAATTTGTGTGCACAATAGAATGTTTTTGAGCAGTATACACCAATAAAATGACATTTTTCCATCCACTTTATACGAGACCGTAACCATACGAATCAATGTCAGTATAATTGTCAACGGAATTAACCATTATTTTTTTATTTGCTGCCTGAAAAGAATAATGATGACTTGAAGTTATTTGAAGTTCCGTGAACTATACAACATAACTTCCCTCTTGAATCAAATCATATCCTGTAACCCATCCGTATCCGCTTTACATAAGGCGTTCTCATATGTCATTAGGAATTCTGACCGAGGGCAACTGGAATAACGGGCATAGAATTACCATAAGACCTTGAGGATATCTATCACTCAGCTCCATGTGTTGCTTCTGCTCTCTGTGTGAAACGTTTTAGAGTTAAGCTCTCCTCGTCATCTCTCACTCTCTCCCTCTCTTCCTTTCTCCTTTCATCTTACTTCTATTTCTCTACGTGGCCTGTTATCTCTCTTTCTTGTTTTAATTGTTAATCAGCGTTTAACTCAACATTTCTTCTCTGTATAATGGCAGCAGTTTTCCTTTCTTATTTTCATTGTTGATTCTGCAGTTCCTTAGTGTTTAACACCTGAAATCTGTTCTCATTTTCAATACAGATAGAAACTGTAAAGGTAGAAAATCCGCAATTCCTGTCTGTATATAACCTAAAATTTCTCTTATTCGCTATCATTCCCAATCAGTGTCTACCACTGTATACAACCTCTTGAATATTTTCATTGATAATCAGACTTTATCCCTTCTTTTTGATGACTGATAAATACATAACATTACCAAACTAATATTTTTCAGTTTCTGGTTACCAGCCGTATCACTAACACTATCTATCCATTAGTCACTTAAATATAACACATGAATAACGATGTTGCGATAGATCCGGAAAAGAAACCGACGAATTACTTGTGGCTTCAATAACAACTCTCTGTAGTATGATGAGCATGCCTTGCATATTTTCAGGTTTATTTTTAAAGTAAGCAATGCGTGCAAAGTTAACTGACGATAGATGAGAAAACTGAGCCACACCTTAAAGTCGTTCTTAACAGTGATTAGGAATATATTTTAAAAATCGAGATGAAATTGTGTGAAAGGCTTTGTCAAATGCAAAACCAGGGTGAGAAGAAAGGCAAAAATTGGAGAAATTTAAATTTCTCATACGTTTAACATCCTGCTAAGTGCCGAGAAAACATGCAATACATAATACTAAGTGTGCGTATCAGTAACAACTATATGGTCACAGGCTCATTTTTAATATATAAGTTTGAACGTTGGTACAGCTCTCTAATGAGAAGCAAACACCTAGCGTTCCCCATGAGGGCCGGATAGACTGAAATTCTGTTCAGGTCATATGTTCCTTAAAATTACGTTTAAGATGCCACAGACAGCCGGGATATATAAGATGTTTGTTCATTTTCATTCCTGCATTATTTTACAATTATGGGTTTTTTTTCACAGAGCTTTTTAATAATTTTTATTTTATTATTATTTTTTGGCAGTGAAGCCAGGATTTCATTTCTCTCAGGTGGAACTGATATTTGGGATTCGGGAGAAGTATGGGCATTATTGAAAATTAATCTATCTAATGTATGAAAAACGTCTCCTCCACTTATCGTCATTTGGACATGAGTTAACGTGAAGGGCGTGAACTTTGGAATTTGTGGAGAGTGTTAAAGGTGGCATTCTCTCTCTCTCTCTCTCTCTCTCTCTCTTCTCTAAGAGGTGGTGTTCTGTCTCTCTTTCTATTTAAAGAGTGGTACTCTCTCTCCCTTTCTCTCTCTCTCTAAAAGGTATTCTCTCTCTCTCTCTGAAAGGTGGTATTCTCTCTCTCTTTCTCTTTAAAAAGTGGTACTCTCTCTCTCTCTCTCTCTCTCTCTCTCTCTCTCTCTCTCTCTCTCTCTCTCTCTCTAAAAGGTGGTATTCTCTTCCTCTTTAAAAAGTGGTACTCTCTCTCTCTCTCTCTCTCTCTCTCTCTCTCTCTCTCTCTCTCTCTCTCAAAGATGGTACTCTCTCTCTCTCTTTCTCTTTAAAAACTGGTACTCCTCTCTCTCTCTCTAAAAGGTGGTATTCTCTCTCTCTCTCTCCTCTCTCTCTCTCTCTCCCTAAAAGGTGGGGGGATTCTCTCTCTCTCTCTCTCTACTCTCTCTATCTCTCTCTAAAGGTGGGATTCGCTTCCTCAAAGAAAAAGTAGGTACTCTCTCTCTCCTCTCTCTCTCTCTCCTCAAAGATGGTACTCTTCTCTCCTTTTCTCTTTAAAAAACTGGTACTCTCTCTCTCTCTCTAAAGGTGGTATTCTCTCTCTCTCTCTCTCTAAAAGGTGGTATTCTCTCTCTCTCTCTCTCTCTCTCTCTCTAAAAGGTGGTATTCTCTCTCTCTCTCTCTCTCTCTCTCTCTCTCTCTCTCTCTCTCTCTCTCTCTCTCTAAAAGGTGGTATTCTCTCTCTCTCTCTCGTCTCTCTCTCTCTCTGTGTGTGTGTGTGTGTGTGTGTGTGTGTGTGTGTTTTGGTTTACATGAAGAGAGAAACAACGCGAAACGGAAGAGAAAGAGAGTTGTCGGCTCACAAATATCGATTATGGGTTTTTGTTGTTTTGACTTTTTTTTTCTTGTTTTCTTTACGATGATTGTCGTTCTTGCAAATGAATGCACATTCCTATTCCTGGTCTGGCGCTGTATGGGGCGCTGCTTCATATCTGGGCAGTGATAAATCATATGGAGTTCGTGAATGCATAATTGTGAGTGAAATTATACGTTTATGGTTTTCCAGTGTAAACTGCAATTCAGGTTAAAGGTGAGGCCTGTGATTTTTTAAAAAGTGTTTTTATTTATTTACTTGTTGAAATCAGACTTTATCTTATTGTAAAAACGTGAAGGGAACAAACATCTGGTAAATGTATTTATTTTTTTATTTGCATTTTTCAATATGGACTCATCTGGAAATAAGCACACACACACACACAGACACACACGAGCGCGCGCGCACACACACACACACACACAGACATCATTTTAATATGAATGGTGTTGCATATGTGGGGACACGAAATAACTTTAATACATCGTTTTCTCTTTTAATTAAAAAAGTTTTGAATAATTTCTAACCGTAATAAATATTCACAAAGTTCACGATAAGAACTGTCAATTTCTAAAACAAAATGGAATTGAGTTGGAATTAATCTTTATATATTTACAAAGTTTGTGATAGGAATGTCATGTTTAAAGAAAAATTTAAAAAATGAATTTGTCTTTATATTATTCGCTTCCAATCTTTTTTTTTTTTTTTTTTTTTTTGCGGCGTTATCACCGGCGTCCTCTTCCCACCACATATCCAATTCTCTCGTGTTTATATTCACGAACAAACAGCGGTCATATATCGCCCTTGGCAGCTTATTTCAGGGTTCCATTGATTCCGGGTGTAAGGTACGGTCCGCTCTCTCTCTCTCTCTCTCTCTCTCTCTCTCTCTCTCTCTCTCTCTCTCGTGCGGTGGTGTTGAGGATGATGGAATGTGAGTTGTAAATATGAAAGTGTGAGGATTCAACAGAGCTGACCCCGCAAATTAACTCCATGTTTCATATCATATAGTCGGCCAGTAAATTTCATAGCTAACCATATCGGACAGGGCGCAATTTCTCCTTTGGCATGGTTATTACCTAGGCCAGTTTCTATCGCTCTCTCTTTCGGTCTCTGTCTCTGTCTCTCTCTCTGTCGCTCTCTCTCTCTGTCTCCATTTTAAAAGGCCAGCGTTGTCAAGGATAAACAATAAATGGCCCAGAATTTTTCTGGATGAAAAGCATAGTCGGCTCAGTACAAAATAAAAACTTTTGAATTCCTCATGAAAAGTTAGCTTTGATATTGCATATGTAATTGTTTTCCTTATCTATACTTTCTTCATCAGCTGTATTGCAAAGGTGGTGCAATAGAGAAGTCTAACTTTACTACACCTTGTCTTGGACCCTAGAATTTTCTGAAATCTTAAGAAGCTCTATAACCATTCTATAATAGATTTGCTCTGTACGAGCCATTTCCCTTTCGTTCATAGCGATTAGTATATAAAACACTGAATCTTAGAAACGTTCTGATATGAGTAGCAAATATAAAAATATAATTGTGTAAGCAGAATTTAGCTAACTCATCAATATTAAATAGGAACAGAAGATTGAATGAAAGTTATAACCATTTTTTGAAATTGTAATTTGTTTTGTAAATATTTTCTCTTATTAAGATCTTTATTTGCCTTGAATATCATGCTTCGACTTAGTAATTTAACATGTTTTCGTACATCATTTGTGGCGTTGTAAAATTCTCTCTCCCTCTTCCTTTGTACAGATCCATTTATCAAAGTAAATCTTTGCTGTAGTTGTGTTTCTAGTCTGTGTATCTGTCTCTATCCGGGTTCATTTACGATAGGTATTGCTATATTTGTGGATTCTTTGTTGAATCTCTTTCTCTCTTATGTCAATTTATAGTAATTATTGTTATAATTATAATATTATACTTCTAAACGAATGTAAGCCAACGAATTTTTCGTCTGTCTCCCATTGCAAAAGGCTAATCAGCTGTAAATTGTAGGGGGGCCGTCTTTGTGAAGAAAAATCAGTATCTACTGTGTTAAGAATTCACGGAAAATGGCTTCAAACAGGGCAGGAGATTCACGCAAAAGTTAGATTAAAAGATTCGGAACATCTGGTTTTCGGAAGTCTGTCGTGAAATATAGTATACGTGATATATAAGTCTACGGTCACGCCTTACCATATTTCAGTTAGTCATGCGTTTACTGCCAAGAGCGGAACCTATGAAAATGGAAATGTGGCCAGGAAAGTGACGTTCTTGCGAACTGTAATGTGGTACACCAACAATATGAATAGCAGAGTTGGGAGTAGTCTAGTTTAAAGAGGGGAATATTTGCTTTGAATACATTATAATGGCATAAAAGGACCACGATGTCAATTACCAGTTAGTCTTCAGTGATGCTTATCTTTCTTGTAACTTTTTGTTTTATATAACACGTACACACGCACACACGTACATATATATATATATATATATATATATATATATATATATATATATATATATATATATACACGTATATACAAATTTATATATACGTATATACAAATTAGCTAGGCTTTAGTAAAGCAGTGTGCGGAAAAGAAAAGTGTAATTCATAAATTTGACGTGGAAATCAGTTCAAAAAGTTCCTTGCATTTCATGGCAAACGATTAAGAAAAACTTTGTTTCCGCCCTGAAAACCCGACTGTTTCTCATTAGTCATTTGCTTTGAAGTACAGATCTCACTTCATAATCTTTTGCATGCGAGACGAAGTTGTTGCAAGGCCAAGAAAGAAATCGGGAAGGCATAAATTCTTGGGAGCGAACGCCGCTAAACGTCATGGAAGAAAATTCTTTTGTCAACATTTTCTTTCCTTTTTTTTCCACATTGGAATGGGATACGGTTTTGGGAGAGACTCAACATACACTCACATACATACATACATACATACATACATACATACATACATACATACATACATACATACACAGGGAAGATGATGCTTTGTGGGAGTGCACGGACGTTTTACGGTCATCTTTACCATTTGCAGAAGTTCTGGTTTATGATTTCGTGGATTTGGAAATGTTCCTCCTCCTTCGTTTATGATCCTGCTTCCTTTTCTCCATTTTCTCTTCTCTTACCGGAGGGAGGTGAAGCGGTTTTGCCTCTTCCGTTATTTCGCCGGCTATCGCGTAATAGACTTGTATGAGGTATTGTTGCTCTTCTCGGTCTGTTTTTGGCATTCGTAAACTCAAGTTTATATGTGTGCGAACACACACACATACATATATATATACATATGTAAATATGTATATACTTATATATGTACATATGAACATACACACGCCACACTCACATATATATATATATATTATATATATATATAGATATCTTATAATATATATATATATATATATATATAGATAATAATATATATATATAGATATATATATATATATCTATATATATATATATATCATATATATATATTAATATATATATATATATATAGATATCTATATATATATATATATATATAATATATATATATATATGTCTGTATGTATGTATGTTTTATATACGTGTGTGGTTATTTTGTTATATAATATAATAATAATAATAATAATAATAATAATAGAGCCTATAAGAACGGCAAAATCTAGAAAGTTCAGTACAACTGCCTCCCTCTTCAGGCAGGTAATGAATGAGATAAGAATTACAGAGAAGCAGTATTTGTACCAAGCGATCCAGAGGTCAGCCGTTACGTCACTCTATTTAATTAAACAAAAAGATACGATGAACCTCTCAAAAGGAGCTTGCGACTCAGATATCATAGATAAAATCTTACTCCAGGCAGTGATTAAGAAGATTAAGGAGAAATTGTCAACTGGAGTGACGTAACAGCTGACCTCTGGGTCTCTTGGCATAAATACCGCTTTTCTGAATGAGATAAGGGTTACAGAAATTCGGTAACCCTTATTTCACTCATTACCTGTCTTAAGAGGGAGACAGTTGTTCTCCGTAATATAGTATGCAATTTTCTACATTTTTGGCGTTTTTATGGGCTCCTTTTATGAAATGAAATTCTGTTTTAACAGAAAAATATTTCACAGTCGTGATGTTATACTATACATATATTATATATGTGTATAAACACGCAAACACATAGAGTGTATATATATATATATATATATATATATTATATATGATATATATATTATATATATTATATATATATATAATATATACCTGGTAGGTTTACGGGCAGGGCAGAAGAAATATTAATGATCCATTGGTGGAAATGCCTTTGAATCTCTGCCATTACTAGTAGAATGTGTATGTGAGTATTTCGACAAGTTTAAATTAGTGCTAGAACCGTCACTCCACCAACTGGTCTCATAATTCTAAAAGTAAGTACTCAGTTATAATTTATAGCTTGTAAATTCACCTTTTTTTCTGTTCAGATTCCACATAAAATGCCACTAGTGTTTCGATCAATGCATGTCCGCAGCTTTCCACCTTTTATTAATTGACTCGATTTCATGCAACTGTTACAGTTAGCCTTTATTTGCTCTTTTTCACTTTTGTGATCTTATCTGGAGGTTTGTGAATCTTTCATGATAACCTCACTGGCAAGCAGTTCGTTTTCTCGACATTTTATCGATGATACTTCGTATTTTATAATAATAGCTTTCTTTTCAATTTCCTTTCCCTTTCTCTGAAACTTCTGTAATTATGCATTGCCTTTGCATACCTAGATATTTAATATTTCTCACAGTCACTGGTATTCACATTTTGTTTAGTTTAGTTTGTAACTGTGAAATTAGAATTCATGGATTATTAGGAATGTCAGTATATATATGAAACTGAATCAATAGGAATTGCACTGTTTACTGATCCTATTTCATTGGCATTTCCTGTCTTGTTTTTTATATTATGCCTTTTCGCACAAAGTGAGTGAAACTGGATATGTGGTATTGCCGTCAGATTATGCTTACGTCACTTTCTAAACTAATAATATCCATCAGAACTGCCATTTGTGTTTTTTTTTTCATTGCGTAGCATTGTTTAAGAATTTAAACGAAAATGTGATTTGTTTTTTTGTTTTTCTGCATACAAAGCATCATTCTTTATCCTTTCCGTAGTCATTTTAGTTCAAACATAAAATAACACTGTCATCACATTATCTCAGAAAAGCGACACGAAAAGGGAAAAGGGGAAAAAATCGGTCGAGGAAAAGTTACTTTAGGAACCTTGACGAGGAAAACGAGGGAAAACGAGGCCATTTAAAAACTTTTAGGTTCTAATAATCGCCATTGTTTCCCCGTCATAAAAAGGAGAAGGTATAACTTTTTGGTCTGATAACAGTGAGGCCTAAAGTCGAAATAGCTTTCTTGACTTCTGCGTTTTTCTGTCTCTCGTCCATTATTAGATACAATTCTTTTGATCCTTTATTTGTTAACTAAATTCTGACACTCATACACACATAAATACATACTGACAGACATATACACATATATACTATGTTATAAGACATATTGTACCTGAGCATATATAAGAAAAGTGAAGAAGGAATGATAGCACGTACGAATACTAAGATTCTGCCAAACTATAAGTTCTTAGGAAATTAATGCTACATTCACAATTCTCCAGTAAGTCAAAAAGTAAGTTAGGAAAATATATATAATTCAGGTTTCCAAAAAAACAGTAATCGACATTGTAAAAAATACAATAAGTAAAAATGCAAAGCTTCAGAGAACTTGAACATAGTACAGCTATGGCATACGCCCTAATGATACTCTAATAGAGTACGATGTTATTCAAAATTGGGTTATGACACTTTTAGAAGTTAAATAAATGTATGGTATGCACAGTGGATATAAGCTGTTTGTTGCTGTTCTCTTTTTGATACTGAATGATTTTCTAGATAACAGACATTTGCGATTGAGTGAAAATAGAATGGAAACTACAGAGGTCGTTTTGAAGTAAGGTCAACTGCTCTTCATCAACAACAACTGTATCAGTTGGAAGATAGTCACACTCTCCACAAGAAGAAGAAGAAGAAGAAGAAGAAGAAGAAGAAGAAGAAGAAGAAAGAAGAAAGAGAAGAGAGAGAGAGAAGAGAGACCAGAGAGAGAGAGAGAGAGAGAGAGAGAGAGAGAGAGAGAGAGAGAGAGAGAGAGAGGTGACGGCTTTTCTTGCTTCTTTTATCTCTTCTATTAATGTCACCTACTAAGTAAAGAAACTTTAGAAGGAAATCTGACACTTAAGTTACATAAGAAAAATGTAATTAAAGAAAGAGTCAGAGGAGAAATATGAACTTGCATTTCAAATTTCTCTCTCTCTCTCTCTCTCTCTCTCTCTCTCTCTCTCTCTCTCTCTCTCTCTCTCTCTCTCTCTCTCTCTCTCTCACGCATGTGAAGAAAAGAAGGATGGTTTTCATTGCTGCTAGTGGTGTACTTGCTACTTGGTCACCTCAGATGGAGAGAGAAGTTACTTTCTTACCATAAGAAAATGTCAAGACGACATTACCTAATAAAAATATATATGATTTATGAGAGACGACAAGGGAAACCCATTGATGAGAGTTATAATTTGCTCAGTCTCAACAGCAATCAGTATTGGTCGAGAGAGCCACCCCGAATCGGTGTTTTAAATAACCGAGTTTCTTCATTTCCATTGTATTAGAGTTCAACTCGATTCTTTCCCAACCCCCCCATCCCACCTACCACCGACTGAAATGTTATTAAATGAAACCAAAGTTCCCCCGCGCAAAACTCTCTAATTAAGCACACTACCACAACTCTAATAGAATTTGCGAAATATTGGCCCTCCCTCCTGAAACAAAGAGAAATGAATCACAGACCAGGAAATTCGCCAATACCGTGCAAGGATTGCCTTTTTTTCTCATCCTCTCGTATTCCGCCGAAATTGTGGAAATGCAGATTTTTTTCCCACCGGAGGGTAATTCAAAATCCGGCCATGGTAACAGGCTGAAAACTTTGCAAATGTAACAAATACTCTCCAATTTAAATAATACAATTTTGTTGATTCCATTTCCGGGTGCAATCGTTCTTTAATTAAAAAAAACTGAGTCTACTGTAAAAGAGTAGAAAAAATTCGGTAATACAACAGATACTCGGAATTTGGACACGTATTTTTTTATTTCATAAAAAACTGCATTTCATTTAATTTAAAGAAAGCAAACTGTAGGCTCACGTGAGACTATGTAAAGAAAAAGCTAGGCAATTGAAAAAATTAAAATTGAATAAATCTTTACTTGCGAAGACTCGCTAATTCACGGTGAAACAGGCGATGGAATGGTTATTATCCGGCTGATTAAGCGGTATATTCAATAACTTAATGGGATAACATTATGGATAATTACTGGGATAACATTATGGATAATTACCCATTAGAGAGAATTTAGGGTCGCGTTCGCTCAGTGGTAAATGGACTATTTGGTAGCTTCTATAATCAGGATACACGGAATCCGAAATGGATTATTGTCTGGTTCTGAGTAGAAGAGAAATATGCTGTCGAAACTAAAACGATGTTGCAGGTGTTGTTGTTGTATTGCTGAATAAATCATGATGAATAAATATCAGGTCATATCCCCCTTCCCAAGGAAGGTTTTGACCCGCTTTCACCTAAAGTAGTATTTCATAATTCTTATTTTATTCCATTAACAAATTCCTAATATATTTTTCCAACGTCTTGTTCATGCGTGTTGAGTTATATCAATTTAAGAAATTATAGTACACACTTAACCAAAACTTTGAATGAGCCATGTATAAACGCATAAAAAGTAAAAAATATATCAACCCTTCTCTTTTAGCAGGACTGTAGACTTGCAGTGGTCTTGGCCATTGTATCTGAAAACATTAAATCTACAGTGTAGAGCTTAAATCTACAGCTGGCATCTACATGCTAGCAGTTAACTCCTGAACCACCGAGTCTAAAATCCTTCCTTACTGGCCAGTTGGTTTAGTACTGACGTTCTGTTTTCATGAGTTCATCAACTACAATGTGGCAAAAGTAAACATAGATGGAATAATTGAGTATTTTCGGGTGTTTTGGTTTTATGGGCAGAATTTTAGTTTCGAGTGGTGAAAAGAGTGTGTTATTAGGTAAGTTGAAGTTTAGAAGAAGGGGCGAAGTTAAACTAAAATGTACTTAAGAATGTTAAACTAATGAAACGGGAATGAATATTGTTCCACTAAACACAAGAGTGCTGACAAAACTACAATGAAGGACAGGTTTATAATGAGGCAACGCCGTATTGGTGAGAATTCTGTGTAAATACATGAACCATTCGATACATATAATGTAGTTTGGTACATGCTCGAATTATTTTCCATACAAAGAAATGTTTACACACCCACTAACACACACACACACACACATACAAATACAAATACATTCACAAAGTAAACTGGCGTGACGCTCAATCACATCCAGATCTCAGGTGGCAAAATATTCAGAATTGGGAGGGTCTTTTGTATACCATTCCCGAGCGATAGGTAGCAAGCCAGAAAATAAATACAGGGAAGCAGAGTAAAATGTTATCGTTTTTTCTGTTTGTGTGATTTTTTTTTTCATGTATAACCTTTCATCGGTCTTTGAGGCCGAGATGGACAAAATGCTTTCGCTGTTGGTTTTTTATGGAATGGAACTCTATCGATAGGTTTATTGCAAATGGCGGTTTGTTGACATGAAGACTTTTTCATTTATAGTTTTTTTTTTCATATATTGGAACACTTTTGCCCTACGCTTCTAAATCGAAGGGAAGTAAACTGGACAAAATAATTAAATCCTCGATTTTTTAGAATGGTTCAGTTCTCATTAAAGTTGGATTTCTTTCCATTTTCACAAATCTTGTTTCACTAATTTCTCTTTATAAGTTTTACAACTTTTCATTTATAGTTTTTATTATATTTTTTTCCACTTTTCTGAAGGTGAATTATGTAGCAAGAGGCTAACTGCGGCTTATGATCAACCTTATTTTAGATTAATTATGCACGTCGGGTTACTTATTATTATCCTGGGAAATTACCACTCACCAATTAAAGACAAATTTGCACTCGAATTAAACTCTTAAGGTGTCCATGCTTGAACTGTTCTTTCAGCAGAACGCTAAAGTAATATAAAAATACAGCTTCATCTTCGAATCAAGAATTGTACAGAAAGAGTCGCTATAGTATTGAAATATATAGTGATTGATATTCGTCTGGTTTACGTTTGAAATGTTGTGGTTCTCAGTTTCATACTCCGAGGAGCACCGGAGTCGTCAGTGACATTCAACACATTCTCAAAATGAGATGTCAGATCTCTCTCGTGAAAGTTTGTTTTTTGTAATAACGGTATTTTCTTTGTATTGTGTATCAGGAGAGATGATCCATGCATGTATATATATAAATATATATATATATATATATATATATATATATATATATATATATATATATATAATTATTGGTTGATATCATGAACATTATAGATATATTATAGATATATATAATATATATATATATATATATATATATATATGTATGTATATCTAATATATATATATATATATATTAATCTAAATACATATATATTATATATAATATATATATATATATATAGAGAGAGAGAGAGAGAGAGAGAGAGAGAGACGAGAGACAGAGAGAGAGAGAGAGAGATAGAGAGAGAGAGAGAGGGAGAGAGAGAGGAGAGAGAGAGAGAGAGAGAGAGAAAAGAAGTATTTATATTCATGATAATTTATATCATAGATTATTTTTCTATTCCTTTATGAGTGAAAATTATAGATATATGCATTTATATTCATAATCATTTACATCACAGGATATTTAGCTATTCCTGTGTGGATATTAATCTCATGCTGGCATCAAAATGAATCTGAATACCAGTCGAATAAGAATGGTAGCCGTCTGTTGACAGTTATCATGCTATCTCGAACAAGATTTTGACTGGTCTTGGGAATGAAATGATTAAACGAATAAAGCTATTCAGATTCAGAACGAAGGACCTTTCAATATTGGTAAGTCCTGTTTTGGAACAAAACTGTATGTCTGTTACGCAGATCATACAGTTTTGTTAATTCCAGAGTCTTTGTTTTGAAGTAGAAGTGTGGAAATGAAATCTTCTTTACTTCTATCACTTTTTCATCAGTAATCCAGGTCTTATCTGTAATCCAGGGTACGGCCTCCAACCGACCGTATCTTTCCATGTTGTAATCAGCGTTCTTAATGAAACTCCTAAAAATAATGATCCTAAAAACTGTTATATATTTGAAATTCAAGTTCAGTTTTACCTCCTCTTTCTGGAGGGAAATTAACTACCGTCGGTGATTCAGTTGTAACAAAGAAAATCCTGCAATATTCAAACGACTCAATCACGGTGCATAGATTAGTGCGTGAATCCTTTTCTGTGTCTAGTTAATAGTCATATTTTTTCGAATGTCGTGGTCTGCTGCTTACAAGATTCCATTGCAAAATCCATAGCAGTTATGTAAATTCCATGGCGTTTCTATAGTCTCCTCTTCTGTATTCTTTGAAAAATTTCAGCTGGTCCTGTTTCATCTAGATTGACGAGAAAAAGTTTATATTGTTGCACGGTTTCTGAATTTACGTAACTTCAGGTGTTGAATTATGGAAATAAAATGGGTTTAGAGAAAAAATTGGCTGTCAAATGAACGGTTCCATAGAAGTGATTTTCATTTCTGTTGACATAATTGGCGCGCTAGCTACATTGATTTTATATCTGAACACAATACCCCCCAAAAAGGTAGAATCGAACTTA
>NC_061093.1:25114031-25124031 GCF_015104395.2 Macrobrachium nipponense | reverse complement strand
AATATTGAGTCCGTTGGTCCATTTGTTTTTTCTCAAGGGTGGAATTTGGATATAGCTTATGTACTGACATTTACTGTTAACGGAACGGGGTGGAGTTACGAAAGCGCCACGAAAACATTGGAAACGTTTCTGCCCTTGTCAGCAAATGAATGAATGTTGTTGTATACCACCTGAAGTGAAGATCATACAAGAAGAAAGCAAATTTGAAGAAGAACTTAAGACTCCTATTCTGCAGAAGCTAACGAGAAACACTAAAAGACAATATAAAATATAAGAAGTACCTTATTTTGAAAACGCATACAAGGGTCCGCCAGATAGGGAGTCATCCATGTGGAGGGCTGTACTTCAAAACAAAGTGAAAGTGGAAAAAAAACTAATGATTCAAATTCTAAAAAGAAACATTCTTGGTCATCTTACATTATGACCTAAAATCATGTATGTGTCAGTGTCTTAATACGACAGTCGATGAAATATGAAACCCATCAAAGAAATATATGCTTTATAAATGTTTAAATCAAAACATTGTTGTACATAAGTAAACGAAATATCGAGACGAATGCACACGGGCCTTTACTAAAAATGCACACTTATAAATAGGTTAAACCATCATAAAGAAAATGTTGATTGATACAAAATTTTAAGAGGTGAATAACACAGTTAACCAAAGTAAATAGCGTATATTAGCTAATTATTCTTATTTGTGTGTAAAGTGTAAAATATTAATACTGGTTGTGACTAAATATTAATATAAAATGTATTTCCGTGATATTGTATTTCTCTTAGCACTGAAAAAAATGTAAGATTGATAACGAGTTATATCACCGTATAACATGAAGCTCCATGTATAATTTATTAATATTAATATAGACTTATTTGAACACTAATTATAAGCGCTGATATGGACTTAGGTAACCATTTAAAGCAACGCCTTCTATCATATTTCAAGTGTTGTTGTGGAAGTACCATATAGTAATTTCGAGCTTTGAATAATCTGCTAAAAGTGATTTGATGTACTGATTTTATTTCCTCTCATCTTTCTTTATGGAAGCAGCTCTTAGCGCGACAAAATGCCGTGCGTTCTTTTGTCACCACAGTCAAAATGTCGCGTGTCTGTATGTCGTCACAGTCAAAACGTTGCGTGTCAATATGTCGTACGTCATAATGTCGTCACTGACGATGAGTAATGGCATAATCGCCAAGCAAACAGGGAAACAATGGGCAAGAATTAACAGGTCATTTTAGTCTTCTATGCATAATATAAACAAAGTCTTTTAGAGTTCATTTGGTCAGCGGTTTAGACAGTCTGTTTGAGTCTGTTTTGGGGAACTGTCAGTCTGTCTCGATCCAGATCTCTCGTTGTATCGCCAAAGTCGTTTTTTTTTATTTCTCAATGCCTCTAGAATTTGTGAAAAGCCAGAAAGGCGGCAATCTGTTGAACTGTCATGGTTTCCTTTTTCGAAAGGCAAAAAAATGATCAAGCTGGGAAACCGTTTGAGGTGCAATGTCATAACGTGATCCCATCGGTATTTGCTCTTTTGCCGAACAAAACCGAAGAAACTTACACTGGATTGTTCACAGAGCTGAAACACAGACGAGGACTTTCGAGTCCTGAAACCATCGTGACTGATTTCGAGCCTGCAGCGATGAATGCATTCCGTGATCAGTTCCCAAAGTCGACGGATCGAAAACGAGTAATTCGGTTGAAGGTTAGCATAGAGGCTTTTCAGAGTTGGTCGGTGCTCCTCCTTATCCAATTATTTTCAAGTTTATATGCTTGTGACAGGAACAAGGCTTGAATGAATTGAAAATCGACCAGTAGATTGCTGGGCATCAGCCTACTTAAGGCCGTAGGCGATACCGTGATAGGAACGAGAGAATTTTCCTGATGAGGAATAACCTAGCCGGTGCACGATACCCTCAGGACGACTAATATGGCCGACCATGTCCGATTCCAAGCACTCACAAGTCTCAACATCAAAAAACATGAATTCCCTATTATTAGATGTTTTCAGCATATGCTAACTTTCGCTGTTGCTATAATTTTAGAGTATATTACTGCTGATTATGCATCAAAAATTTTTTTTTAGATATTATAATATTAATGCATATGTCCTAACTACCAACACTGTTTCAAGACATTTATAAGCAACTTTGCTGACTTCATAAATCACCAACACGTCTCAAGACATAAGCAACTTTGTGTTTATAAATCCAAACCACTGTCCAAATAAGCAAACTTTGCTGGCTTTTATAAATCACCAAACACTGTCTAAAGACATTTCTAAGCAACTTTGGCTCTGTTTATAAATCACAACACTGTCTCAAACATTTATAACAACTGCTGGCTTTTTATAAATCACCAAAAACACGTCTCAGGACATTTATAAGCAACTTTGATGGCTTTATAAATCACCAACACTGTCCAAGCATTTATAAGCAACTTTGCTGGCTCTCATAAATCACCACACTGTCTAAGACTTATTAAGCAAACTTTGCTGACTTCATAAATCACCAACAGTCTGAAGACATTTATAGGCAACTTTGCTGGCTTCATAAATCACCAACACTGTCTCAAGACATTTATAAGCAACTTTGCTGGTTTCATAAATCTGATCATGTACATATATATATATATATATATTATATATATATATATATATATATATATATATATATATATGGGAAATTTTAATAATGTATGCTTAATGCTGGTTTCCCTCAGTGTCGTACTGGCTTGGTAGGTGAATAGAATCTTGTCTTATGTCTTCCGAACGTGAATCGCCCACGTCCAGTCTGAGCCAGACAGGCACAAACGATCGACTGCCACTTGAGCAGTCGACTGTCACTTGAGCTGCATGGGCGTAACGAAAAGCGATCTTTAAAAACTGTCTCATCTTCCGTCGGTAAGCTGATGTACGTTTACCCACATACTCAATTGGAATGTGCAGTATAGGTTTTACAGTCTTGCTGTCTTTAATATTCTGAAATATGTAAAAGTGGTGTACAAACAACAAAAATCGAACACTTCACATCCCAATGAAATATTGCACCATAGCTTGTCAATGAATGGCGTCATTATTAGACTACAATAATACAGAGATTTGTAAGACCAAACGATACCATCACCATATTCTTTCCTTGTCCCTCCTCCGTTCCCCCTCTTTTTCTCGGGTCCCTTTCCCCTGTTCCTTTCCTTGGCGAGAAAACCTTGCTTCTATGAAATTATCACTTGAACCTTCAACTGTGTAATGGAAGATGTGATTAAAATAATGAATTTTACTAAATCATCTGCTGTGCATTCAAGGCTGCTCAGTCAAATGATCTCTGATATGGGGTAGGAATATGAACACCTACTTTACTACTCATCTGTCAGATGGTTATCGCGAGGAAAGATGCTCCAGAGAGTTTTTGAATTACGTGCAGAGGTTGAAATATTCTTGATCGAGAAGAAACATGCACTGTCATCAAGGCTTTCAGAATCAAGTTGGGTAATGAAATTGGCATATCTGACAGATATACTTTCAGAGTTGAACTAGCTGAATATATCCATGCAAGGAAAAGATGAAACTCATCTCTCTCTGTCAGAAAAGCTTAAAGCATTAAAGTCAATGCTGAATTTGTGGAAGGGAAAGATCGAGAGGGGGAAGACTTGCGTCCTTTCCACCCTTGACGCTTTTTGTGGAAGACAAAGAAGACGCCTCGCTTCTGGGCGTACAAAGTACCATTGTTGATCATCTTGAAAAGCTGAGTGAGGAGTTTGACAAGTATATTCCGAAGGAAGAGTTGCATGACAAAGTGGGTGCGCAGATCCTTCGATGTCGACGTCGAAGACCTTTCCATTCAAAATCTGCAAGAGGAGTTAATCGAGGTGCAACATGATGAAACTCTCAGCTTATACTTTCAGCAACAATCACTAGGCGTGTTCTGGACTGCTGTGAAGAAGGAGAAACCAGTCCTTGGAAGGGAGGCTGAGAAGATGATGTTGCCGTTCGCTATAAACTATTTGTATGAATCAAGTTTTGCACCACTAGCTGCAAGAAAAACAAAATGCAGAAATCGGTTATAGCCTGAATATGATTTAAGAGTTACGAATGAGCCACGAATGGACGAACTTACCTGTGAAATCCAGCCCCAAGGATCCCATGAAATAAGTTATCAGTTAATAAGAAACAGTTTTATCTTTAGCTTGCCCCTGTGGAATGAAACATTTTTTCTGATGAAAATATTAAAGTGATTTAGATTTATTCATATTCATTATGTCTTCTTTTTTCAGTTTTTTCAGCCTTACAGCAACTCTTAATATTTTTGTGTTGTCATTTTTCGTAATCACACAACGCAGTCAGATCTTTCCAGTTTACGTTTCCGTACTGAGTATACGCTCTGCAGTAACTGCAATTTTTTGCATCGGCCTAGGATATATGTTCTCTGTCCGTTGTAATTACTCTCATTCGTTTAATGAGTAAGAACGAAAAATTGTAACGAATTATTCTCTCTCTCTCTCTCTCTCTCTCTCTCTCTCTCTCTCTCTCTCTCTCTCTCTCTCTCTCCTTTGCTTAGTTATCAAAACCAAAATTCAGTACGCAATAATATAAAATTAGATATAAAATTCGATTTACAAAAGCATTTTCAGACAACAATGAATAATATAAATGGAAAAGTCATATGGCATTTATATTAGAAAATGTCCTTTTCATTAAAACTAGTCTTTTAGCTGATTCAAACTCTCGTATGCTTCACTTCCAGTTGAAAAAAAGGCAATAATTGGTTTAATTAAAACCTAAAATCAAAGTGTACAATTGCAGCAATATAATAACATTTTAAGTCTGTATCCAATAAAAAAAGCCTCACTTCCAACACGCACGAAGAGCAACAGTATCTTGAAAATTTAGTTCCTAGATCTTCAACGAGGAAGGTGAGTTTTCAATGTATTGACAGAATATAAAAGAGCGGAATTTTTCCTGCCTGGCATTTGCCACGTATATTCTTTACTTTTTATAAAAGAAAAAAGTGATAAACCTGTTTTGTGACCACTGTGCTGTGAAATCGCCCCCATAGGCCACGAAACCTGAAATATTCAATACTGATTTATAGGTATATGCCTTGAATTTTTCCATTGAAAATTGCATGAAAGGAGACAAAACCTAGAGATAACGTAAGGGGAGAAGAAACTCTAGAACCTCGTTCGGAGTTTGGAATAAATATATACATATATTTCCATGAGCATTAAAATCACTATAATATAAACAGCTTTCTTACGCTTTCACCTCTTCTGTCTTCTATTGTCAATACTTCGATACACACATAATATGAATTGTTGAATCAAAATGGAAAGGGCAAACTTTCTGAGAAACTTTAAGAGCAAACCATATAAACCTGGACAGTCTTGCTGTTAATGACACCATTCATGAAATGAAATGGCTGTCATATGTTACTAATCCTCAAACGTTTTAACTGTGATTTATATTCCCATATTTCATTCTTTAGCGTAAGCTTGATGTTATTAAGTGTTAATATATATTTACAAGAATTGAAAATGTATCTGAAATAAAGAAATTTTTTTAGTTGCTACTCATCCATGAATTCTGGAAGAATAGCCAGAGGACTACGTGTAGTGTGATTTACCTTTGTCTTATAAATAATAAATATGACCAATACAAGAGACTGATGAAATTGGAATAAAAAAGTGAAAGCGGTTAATAAGAAAGAAAGGAGAATAAGAAAGTTCATGGAGACTGGTAGAGAATGTGGATTCAAGAATCGAAACAAAATAAAGCATCCTGTTATCTGTTTAATATTATTAGTTCCTATATAACTCTCTGTTTCCAGAGAATAAAAATGATAAAAACATAAACGACAAACAGGAAACCCACTTAGATAAAAACTCCCTTATCGCCTATGTACAAGGCAGAATTATTTTTAACATTTTCATTACTGTACCTAGTATAAATGAATAACAACAGAATATATATATATATATATATATATATATAGTATATATATATATATATATATATATATATATATATATATATATATATATATATATATATTATACACTAATGATAAAAGCATAAAAAGAAAAAAAAAAACTTTTTGACAGTTTTGGAAAAGCATCAATCAGCAACGCATAAGCCTGGGTGTTCTAACCAATACCGTTATTTTTGGAGGGAAATTTGATGTTCTGCTATTGGCTGTCGAGAACGTCCAACAACGACTGTTGCCATAAGCCATTATACTTTTATCTGTAAACAGTCATTTATTTAAAAATATCTTGTCTTTTGTATATATGCCCATTGTCACAGAGCCTTAAACCCATTATAAAATTATGTAAGTAGATCTGAAATAATGAGATGTTCAATACGAGCTAATTATTTGACATTTTACTCCATAAAAGAGATTCCCGCTTTTGCTTTTAGTGTCCAAGGATTCTAGAATAATAAACAAAACTCTATATTAACTTTTTATACGGTTGAAGCTATAAAACAAAATGTCATTTTTAATAACTTTTCATCAGGTAATATAAGGTCTTAAATAAAATTTTTGAGAACTGGAAAACAATTTAGGATGAAACCATTTTCTTGTAAGAATTTGAGTTCACGCAAATGGCTGCAATGTAGGATGGTGGCGTCTGCATATTTCAAGAGAAATACTATTCGGTTACTTTCGTCGTTGGGAAACACATCAGAATACTACATATAGAGTCCAAGTGCTCATTGCCCAATGCCTTCAGTGATTCCATGCTTACAATCGCTACGGGGTAAATGAGCAGATGCCTCTTAAGTGAATATTTGACCTAATTTGAAAGTGCATTTTTTTTACGTAGTTGGCATCGGTCAACTATATCATTCTGTAAACCGTAAGAGTAGTGGAAGGTCTTCCTGCCCCATTCATAACTTTGGTTGTTGACGTCCTACGACAGTGAAAAATACACTTACAACGCACAGAGGTCCGTTGTTGTACGAGCGTTTAGCACTGTTTGTTTTTATTCCTTTCTGTCTTTGTTATTTTGCACTTATTTCTTGCAAATTAATATTCTGATAGGCAGGCCTTTCTTCTATATGGAGTCATAAAATTTAGACGTCAATAGTATTATTAATACTAATAAACGTTTAATATAGAATTTCTTTCGATGAGATCAAGTAAAAAATATTACCTTCAATTTATATCTGAAGTGAAGGAGAAACCAATGTTCACAAAAAGTTTATAATGTTCTATTTTCATTACATAGTAAGTGATATTAATACTACTTTGCATGTGTCTCATGGAAAATAAGAATAATGAGCCATATAATGCCAGACTGAGAAAATGAATGTGGATCACATGACAGACAGGATCAGAAAGTTTAAAGAGACTGGTAGAGAATATGGAGGCAAGTGTTTTATATATATATATATATATATAGTATATATATATATATATATATATATATATATATATATATATATATATATATATATATATATATATATAAACATTTATATATATATTAAATTGAGAAAGGTCTTTTGACAAGAAAATAATGTCCCATTCGTAACGTTGGCGGATGACGTCATAAAACATTAAAGAAAAAACGTTTACATGACAGGCGTTGAGCCCTTTTGTGTTACTATTTTGCATTTATTTCATGCAGTTTAATTTCATGATAGGCAGGAATATCTGCAGTGAGGAAGAATATATAACATTTTCATTTATCTATACTATTATTAAAAATAGTATACTTTTAAGGTAGAAATTCTTCCCAAGAGATCAAGTAAAAAATCTTATATTCAATTTACATTTAAGGTTAAAGAGAACACATTGTTTAGAAGAAATTATTTTTATTTAATTTCTTTATGCAGTGGAGATATTTATATTACTTTCTCTGATTCGTCAGAAGAATAAAAGTAATCGAGGTTTAATTAACATAAAGAAAAACGTTTTTTGGTAGAAAATCATATTTATTAAATGTACATATCATAATAAAATCAAATATAACGTAAAACAACAAAATTCAAAAATTCGAAAATTTTGGGCAGTTTTGGAAATATAGCAAACAGCAACGCATAAGCCTGGATGTTCTCCCCAGTTCCTTCTGTTTAGGCGGGAAACTTGCTGTCCTCTGATTGGTTGTTGATGATATCATTAACTTCAACTGACATATGCCACTAATTTTCTATCTTTAAACTATCATTTTATTGGCGATATCTAATTTTTCTGTATATGTCCAATATCACAAAGTCTTAAAAATTCGAAGCAAAACATTCCCTTATTGATTTGAAATAAAAAAATGCTCTTTAATTGCTTATTACTCGATATCATCTCTCTTCGAAGAGTTGCTGGTTTTTGTGTTTTACTGGTTCAAATGGTGTATTCTTATTCAAGGACTCTGGAATAATAGCAAGAGTTTACAGTATTTTTTGTATGAAATTAAAGCTAAAAATCTAATTTCTTTCCTTATTTCCTTCTTATTGGATTATTTATTAAATAAAATAGTTGTTGCGAGAGAGACACACTAATTAAGAAGATAAACTAACATTTGTTAGGAGTTATGGTACGCCGAAGGTCGAGTCTGCATAAGTAGCAGAAAATTCTAGTTGGTTACTTTTTTGGTTTGGAAATGTAGAGAATACTATGTATGATGTTTAAGTGCACATTACCTAATGACTCCAGTGATTACATGCTTTTATTAACTGCTATGATTTATGAGTAATTGATCCTGAAGTGAATATTTGACAAAATTTAAATTTACTATATATTATACAATTGGCACCTGGAAACACTACCAATCCATAAACGTTGAGAGTGGAGATGCTTCATCCATAAAGTTGGCTGATGATGTCATAAGACATTAAATAAAAATCGTTTACATTACAAACATTTTATATGAGCGTCAAGCATTGCTGACTTTTAATGATTCATATTCCCTTTTTTCTGTTACTATTTTGCATTTAATGCAATTGAATTTGACGATAGGCGGGACTATCTGCAACGAGAAAGAATATGACATTTTTATTTATACTATTATTGAAAATAGTATACTTCGATGCAGAAATTCCTTCAAATAGATCAAGTAAAATGTTTTACATTCAAATCAATAATACAAGAAATGATTTTTATTTCATTTCTTTATGCAGTGGGGTTATATTACTTTAAACGTTTCGTCAGAAGAATCAAAGTAATCAAGGTTTATCTGAAGAGGCTGAAAATATTGTAATAAAATCGCAAGTGCTTATTTGAAAGAAAAGATTGGAAAGTTTAAGTAAGGAAACTGGTACTACAGAATCAAGAACGATTGACATTAAAATGAGGAAGTTTTTTATAAGAATAAAAATACGTTTTTTGGTGGAAAATCATATTTATCAAATGTACATGTCATCATAAAAACAAATATAAAAAAAATTCCAAAATTTGAAAATTTTTGGCAGTTTTGGAGAAAATAGCAAACAGCAACGCATAAGCCTGGGTGTTTTCCCTAGTTCCTGCTGTTTAGGCACTAAACTTGCTGTCCTCTGATTGGTTGTTGATGACATCATTTGCTGTCCTGTGATTGGTTGTTGCTGACGTCATTAACTTCAACTGCCATATGCCACTAATTTTATATCTTTAAACTGTCATTTTCTTGATGATCTCTTAGTTTCGTATATATGTCCAGTATGACAAAGTCTTAAATTCTAAGCAAAATATATTTTAATTGATTTGAAACAATGAATTGCGGTTTAATTGCTTATCATTCGATATTATTATGTTAGGAACAAGGGTACACCCAAATGGCTACATTGGACGAAGGTGGAGTCTTCATAAGTACCAGAAAAGACTAGTTGGTTACTTTTTTGTTCGGGAAATACAGAGAATACTATGAACTTCATACTATGTATGAAGTTCAAGAGCACATTTCCTAATGACTCTACTGATTGCATGCTTTTATTAGCCATCATGACTTATGAGAAATTGACAGTAAAGTGAATATTTGACCAAATTTAAATCTCCCATCTCTTACACAATTGGCACCTGGAAACTCTGT
>NC_061093.1:25091246-25113531 GCF_015104395.2 Macrobrachium nipponense | reverse complement strand
CCTGGAAACTCTGTCACTCCGTAAACGTTGAGAGTGGAGATGCGAAATTCGTAACGTTGGCTGATGACGTCATAATCATTAGACAAAAACGTTTACAGACGTTTTATATAAGGGTTGAACCCTTTTGTCTGTTACTATTTTGCATTTATTTCATGCAATTTAATTTCATGATAGGCAGGACCATCTGCAATGAGGAAGAATATAACATTTTCATTTATCTATACTATTATTAAAAATAGAATACTTTTAAGGTAGAAATTCTTTCCAAGAGATCTTATATTCAACTTACATTTAAGGTTAAAGAGAACACATTGTTACAAGAAATTATTTTTATCTGATTTCTTTATGCAGTGGGAGATATTTATATAACTTTTCCCGTGTCGTCAGGAAAATAAAAGTAATTGTGGTTTAACTAAAGAGGCTGAGAATGTTGCAATAAAATCACAAGTGTTTACTTATATGAGAGAAAAGACTGGAAAGTTTAAGAAAATGGTACAACAGAATCAAGAACGGTTGACATTAAAATGAGGAAGTCTTTAATAAGAATAAAAAAACGTTTTTTGGCGGAAAATCATATTTAGTAAATGTACTGTCGGCCAAAAAACTCGTGGCAGAGTTTCATAATTTTTCGTTCCCACATTGCCTGAGGCACACGGATTCATGCCTTATTTATCGATTTTTCTTTTCAAAGATGGAAGAAATCGTATGTAATGACGTTAAAAACAGTCACTGATATCTTTAGAACATTATGTTATGTTATTGTGTAAAACTATTTTCCATATAGCAAAATTGACGTGAACGAAACGAAGTGATAAAAAACGTCATATCACAACCATAGATATACATTACCAAATAGATAGGAGACACCTATCACTAGTAGTACCGCATAAACATAGTCCTTAAATTATCATTTCAATATTAAGTTGAAGGTAGTTGAACTATTCCATTTGTTAAATTTTACAGAAAACATTGGAATCTCACAAAATGCTATCAAATTTAAAAACAAAAAGGAAAAATAACGGTATCCTAACAGTGTGAACCAGGCGACCTCACTCTATTGCTTTTGATGTTATGTGCACGGGAATCTAATGTCAATGTGTCATTTATCGGTCTAAGAAACATCCCTCGATGAGCGAGAGACAATTATTGCACTGCATTCGGTGCAAGTTCCTGTTGGAGAGATATCAAGAAAGCTTAAAAAACCGGAGAGAATCATACATAGATGAATCAAATTGTTTAAAGAACGGCAAAATTTAGAACATGGGCCTAGAGGTGGAACACCTCAAAGCACCACAAGAGAGCAAGTCATTACAGTAGTATAAACGTTACTGAGCAACATTCATTTGTGAATTTTGAATTCTAGTGCATCGTCACGACATTGCTGAACAAGGATTCATGACTAGCTCTACGCTTATGACTGGTGTCTGATGAATACTTTAGATGGAGAGGAAGAGATTTTTAAATCTCCACTTGAAATCTTTGATAGGTGTCTAATGAATAAGCAAACGTATCTTTGATGGATGAAAGATTCAGTTAGGCTTACTCTTTTTGTTTTGTTTTTTATCGGTGGCCAATGAATACTACGGATAGGGAGGGAAACAGTTTCAATGATGCATGCATTTTTTTTTCTTCAAAACCTAAAGAATACATTTTATTGGGAGATACTTTATTAACATCGGCCTAATCCCTCCATCACTCCTATACGCCACCTCCGCTCTCTTCTACATCTCAGGCGACTCGAGCCGACTTCTCACTACGAACTCCTTCGCTTGAAAGCATCAGTAATGATAACGGTTATTTTAAAATTCCCCGCACCGACAACGGGCGCCTTAAAATGCATGTTTATAAAATATTTTCTGTTCAAAGAAACTTTATCTTTCATTCCCCAAAATATGTGCATACACTCGTGTTACACCCTGTAGCCGTCAAAGAGCAACCCTTGATTAAAGCTGTCTTGAAAAAAAAAATAAAAAACATGAAATAGACTTAAACGAGAACGTCGCCTTTCATATTTCTTATCCTTTCAGCTACTTATAATATGCTTATGGTAGTAGGTCGAGGTATACATGTGGAAAAACTAATTTGAATTAATAGTTAGAAGAAATGAATAGCTACAGAAAGATCAACCTAAGAAAGCTTTAATGAAAGTAAGCCTTTGACTCCCACAGCTTTCCAACGTGTCCAAATGAAACAGGGTGATATGCAAGGAATTCGATAAAAAAATAAGACTAAATTATATTCGTTTGATTTTTTTTAATAGCTAGGTCTGAGTTAATCATGTTAAGCAATTATGAAAAGGATAAGAAGAAAGGCGAACATGGCTAATAAAACAAGAATAACGGGAATAATAAAATAAAGCAGATTAATATATATATATATATATATATATATATATATATATATATATATATATATATATATATATATATATATATATATATATATATATATATATATATATATATATATATATATATATATATATATATATATATATATATTGTCGATTTAAATATTCATTTATATTACGTATCCGAGAGAGTATACTGCTCAAAATAGACCTAGGCTAATCATGTGTGAAAATCAGAAGTCCAATTTAGGACCACTAAATATATGTCATGCAAATTATTTTATTGATCAAAGGACAAAATTAGTTTAATTAAACATCGTTTTCAAAGAATGTAACCCACCTTGATGTATTGTTTATCGGCTGTAGGAGACGAAATGACAACACCCCAGTGCAGTACGATACGTTGAGTCAAGACTCGAGCGGCAGCAAAGTCAACTTCAAAATGCTTCGGTATGCTCACGAAGCTAGAGTTGAGAATAAAATTAGAAATCGTGAACCGATCGGTATATATTTTCCTTACTTTGCAAAATAATTATCTTTAATAAGTTGAATAAGTCTACTCTATTCTAATGGAATTTATTTCAAGTATAGCACCTTTGAAAGGAATGTTATTTATTGTTAAGTAAATAATCTGGCACCTGCATATGGCAATATTTCCATAACGAACAATGAATTAAGAAACTACGCCAATATAAAGTAAAAAACAAGATTCCAAAATACGAAAATTTTTGGCAGTTTTGGAAAAATAGCAAACAGCAACGCATAAGTCTGGGTGTTCTCCCCAGTTCCTGCTGTTTAGGCACGAAACTTGCTGTCCTCTGATTGGTTGTTGATGACATCATTAACTTCAACTGCCATATGCCACTAATTTTCTATCTTTAAACTGTCATTTTCTTGATGATCTCTTAGTGTTCTTGTATATGTCCATTATCACAAAGTCTTAAATTCGAAGCAAAATATTTCATAATTGCTTTGAAACAATGAAATATTGTTTAATTGTTGATAATTCGATATTATCTCTCTTCGTAGAGTAGTTTTTTTTTTTTTTTTTTTTTGGAACTGGTTCAAAGGATGTTTTCGTATCCAAGGACTCTGAAATAACAAGCAAGAAACTACAATATTTTTTGACGAAATTAAAGATATAAAATATAATTTCCTTCCTTATTTCATTCTTGTCAGATTATTTAATAGTAGGGATAATTTTTTACGAGAGAACCACGCTAATTACGGAGCCAAACCAACATGTTTTATGAACTAGGTACACCCAAATGGCTACAATGGATGAAGGAGGAGTCTGCATTATTTTGTTCGGGAAATACAGAGAATACTATGTCTGACGTTCAAGTGCATCATTTCCTAATAATGCCTCTACAGATTGCATGCTTTTATTAGTGACCATGATTTATGAGAAATTAACACTGAAGTGAATATTTGACAAAATTTAAATTATACCATCTCTTACATAATTGCCACCTGGAAACTCTGTCCCTCCATAAACGTTGAGAGTGGAGATGCCCCATTCCTAACATTGGCTGATGACGTCATAAATCATTAAACAAAAAAAGTTTACATTACAGTCATTTTATACAATCGTTGAGCCCTTTTGTCTGTTACTATTTTGCATTTATTTCATGCAATTTAATTTCACGAGAGGCAGGACCATCTGCCTGAGGAAGAATATAACATTTTCATTTATCTATACTATTATTAAAAATAGTATATTATTAAGGTAGAAATTCTTTCCAAGAGATCAAATAAAAAAAATCTTATATTCAACTTACATTTAAGGTTAAAGAGGACACATTGTTACAAGAAATTATTTTTATCTAATTTCTTTATGCAGTGGGAGATATTTATATAACTTTTCCTGTGTCGTCAGAAAAATAAAAGTAATTGAGGTTTAACTAAAGCGGCTGAGAATGTTGTAATACAATCGTAAGTGCTTATATGAGAGAAAAGACTGGAAAGTTTAAGGAAACTGGTACGACAGAATCAAGAACGATTGATATTAAATTGAGGAAGTCTTTGATAAGAATGAAAAAAAAAAAAAACGTTTTTGGTAGAAAATTATATGTAGTAAATGTCCATATCACGACAAAAGTAAATATAAAAGTAAAAAACAAAATTCCAAAATTCCAAAATTTTTGGCAGTTTTGGAAAAATAGCATATAGCAATGCATAAGCCTGGGTGTTCTACCCAGTTCCTGCTGTTTAGGCAGGAAACTTGCTGGCCTTTGATTGGTTGTTGATGACATCATTAGCAGTCCTGAGATTGGTTGTTGCTGACGTCATTAACTTCAACTGCCATATGCACTCATTTTGTATCTTTAAACTGTCATTTTCTTGACGATATCTTAGTTTTCGTGAATATGTCTGTTATCACAAGTCTTAAATCCTAAGCAAAATATTTCTTAACTGATTTGAAACAATTAAATGCTTTTTAATAGCTTTATAATTCGATATATTCTCTTTTTGAAGAGTAGCTAGTTTCTGTTATTACTGGTTCAAATGGCATAATCTTATCCAAGGACTCTGGATTAATAAGCAAGAAACTACAATATTTTTTAACGAAATTAAAGGTATAAAATCTAATTTCTTTCCTTATTTCCTTCTTATCGGATAATTAATAAATAGATTAGTGTTTGCGGGAGAAGCAAAGTAATTAAGAAGCCAGATCAACATCTGTTAGGAATTATGGTTTACCCAAATGGCTACAACGGACGAAGGTGGAGTCTGATCAGTAGGAAAAAAGAACAGTTGGTTACTTTTTTGGGTTGGAAATGCAGAAAATATTTATGTATGGCGTTAGATGCACATCCTAATGATTCTAGTGATTACAAACTTTTAATAGTTTCCATGAGACATTAGTAATGGCCCGTAAAGTGGTTATTTGACCAAATATAAATAGACCATCTTTTACATAATCAGCACCTGGAATCTCTCACGTGAGTGGAGATGGCTTTTAGTGTCCCATTCATAAACTGGGCTGATGACGTCATAAGACATAATAAACAAAAACGTTTGTAGCAATGAGATTTTATACAAGGTTTTAATTATTCATATTCACTTTTGTCTATTTGCTATTTTGCATTTATTTCTTGCAAATTAATTCTTGCAATGTGGAAGAATGTTATATTTTATTTATCTAATCTATTATTTATAATATTTACTTTTGATGTAGAAATTCTTCACATTTAAGGTTAAGGAGAATACATTGTTTACAAAAAATTATTTTTATTTAATTTCTCTACTGTGGGAGATATCCTACAGTGGGAAATATTTATACTACTTTCCCTATGTCATCAGAATAATAAAAGTAATAAGAGTTTAAAATAGAAGCGGAGAATATTGTAATAAAAACGAAAGTGGTTTCTTTTAAATGAAAAGAATTGGACTGGATTGTTTAAGGAGACTGGTACAGAATGTGACATTAAAATGTGGAAGTCCTTGACAATAAAACAAAATGCTTGGGTCGAAAATCATATTTATTGAATGTATATATATATCATGATAAAAGCAAAAATAAAGTAAAAAAACCAAATTCAAAATTCCAAAATTTTTGGCAGTTTTGGAAAAATAGCAAACAACAACGCATAAGCCTGGGTGTTCTCCCCAGTTCCTGCTGTTTACGGGGGAAACTTGCTGGCCTCTGATTGGTTGTTGATGACATCATTAGCTGTCCTGTGATTGGTTGTTGATGACGTCATTAACTTCAACTACCATATGCCACTAATTTTCTATCTTTAAACTGTCTTTTTACTGACCAAATTTAGTTTTTCCTGTATATGTCCATTATCACAGTCTTAAATTCGAAACAAAACATTCCTTAATTGATTTGAAATAAATAAATGCTTTTTAATTGCTTATTATTCGATATTATCTCTCTTCGAATACTTGTTGGAATTTATTTTTACGATTGAAGGGGTGTGGGGTGTATTCTTATCCAAGGACTCTGGAGTAATAGGCAAGGAACTACAATATTTTTTTACGAAATTAAAGCTATAAAATCTAATTTCTTTCCTTATTTCCTTCTTATCGGATCATTTAATCATTAGAATAGGTATTGCGAGATAAGTACAGTAATAAAGAAACCAAACCAACATTTGTTAGGAATTAGGGTTCACCCAATTGGCTACAATGGACGAAGGTGGAATCTGCATAAGTAGCAAAAAAGAGTAGTTGGTTACTTTTTTGGTTGAGAAAGGCGGAGAATTTTATATGAAATTCAAATCCACACTTCCTAATGACCTCAGTGATTGTGAACTATTAATAGCTACCATGAGATATGAGTAATTGGCCGTAAAATGATTATTTGACTAAGTTTAAATAGACCATCTTTTACATATTTGGCACCTGGAATTTCTCACGTGAGTGGAGATGGCTTTTGGTGCCCCATTCATAAACTTGGCTGCTGACGTCACGTTAAGGCGGGAAATTTGTCGTTCTCTGATTGGTTGTTGATGACGTCATTACTTCTACTGCCTATGCCACTAATTTTCTATCTTTAAACTGTCGTTTTCTTGATGATACCTTAGTTTACGTGGCTATGTCCATTATTGCAAAGTCCTAAATTCGGAGCAAAATATCTCTTTACTGAATTGAAAGAATGAAATGCTTTCTAGTTGCTTATAATTCGATATTATCGCTCTTCGAAGAGTTGATAGTTGTTGTTTTTACTGGTCCAAAGGGCGTATTCCTATCTAGGGACTCTGGAGTGATAAGGAAGAAACTACAATATTTTTTGACGAAATTAAAGCTACAAACTCTAATTTCCTTCCTTATTTCCTTTTTATCAGATTATTTACTTGGTGGAATAATTTTTTGCGAGAGAACCACACTAATTAAGGAGCCAAACCAACATGTGTTAGGAATTAGGGTACCCCAAAATGGCTACAACGGACGACGGCGGAGTCTGCATTAGTAGCAGAAAAGACTAGTTGGTTACTTTTTTGGTTGGGAAAGGCAGAGAATTTTATATGAAGTTCAATTCCACACTTCCTAATGACCTCAGTGATTGCACACTTTTAGTAGCTATAGTGAGATATGAGTAATTGGCTGTAAAATGATTATTTGACTAAATTTAAATAGACCATCTTTTACATATTTGGCACCTGGAATTTCTCACACGAGAGGAGCTAGCTTTTAGTGCCCCATTCATAAACTTGGTTGACGACGTCTTAAGACGTAGTACACAAAAATGCTCACAGTACATATATTATATACAAGCTTTTAATAATGTCTGTTGCAATTTTGCATTTATTTCTTGTAAATTAATTTCATGATAGGCTGGAGCATCTGCAATGTGGAAGAAAGTAATATTTTCATTTATCTATTCTATTATTAAAAATAGTATGAAATACTTTCCAAGAGATCAAGTAAAAAGTTTTACATTAAATTTACATTGCATGCCATCAGGATGCCTTTTTCTCAGTTTGAAGGAAAAGTTTGTTTGACTCCTCAAAATACAAACTATTTGTGCAATATTTGGCTATGTGCAATGTCCGAAATGCAATCAATTATGCAAATGTGGCCATTTTCCATGCATATTGATCAAATACTTGCCACCAGGCTGTAATTTTCTCAGTGTGAAGGAAAAGTCCGTTTGACCACACCAAATTCCCGAAAAACACCCATTCAGGCTAATTTTCGCCCCGTGCAATATGGCCGAATTGCAATGAATTGTGCAAATATGGCCATTTTCCATGCAAAGTGATCAATTGCTTGGCATTTGGCTGCATTTTTCTCAGTTTGAAGGTAAAGTTGTTTGACCCGCAAAAAATTCCAGTTTGTCTTTTTGGCGGTCAAAGAGTTTTCCTCAAACTGAGAAAATACAGCCTAATTGCATGCAATTGATCACTTTGTATGAAAAATAACCACTTTTGTACAACTGATTGCATTTCGGCCATATTGCAGGGGGCCAAACATGTCCAGAATATTAAGGCCTGTGGAGTTTTTTTTGCGGGTCAAACGGACTTTTCTTTGAAACTGAGAGAAATGCAGTCTAACAGCAAGTAACTGATCACTATGCATGAAAATGGCCATATTTGCACAATTGACTGTGATTCGGCCATATTGTAGGGTGACCTAAAATGACCCGAATAAATATAGCCTTGAGTGATTTTTGATGGTCAAACTGAATTTTTCTTCAAACTGAGAAAAATTCAGTCTAATGGCAAGCAATTGATCACCATGAATGGAATATGGCCGTATTTTGCACAAATAATTGCATTTCGGTCATATTGCAGTGTGCCAAAAATTGCCCAAATAGTAAGGCTAGAGCCTTTGGTGTTCCTTCAAACTGAGAAAAATGCAGCCTAATGGAAAGCAATTGATCACTGTGCACATTTACACAACTGATTGCATTTTGGCCTTGTGTTTCTTTAGAAGGTCAAACAGACTTTAACTTCAAACTGATGATAATGTAGCCTAATGGTAAGAAATTGATCACTATGCAGATAATATGGCCACATTTTTACAAATGATTACATTTCGGTCATGTTGCAGGGAGCGTAAAATGGCTCGAATATTGTGCAAATATGTCCATTTTCCATGCATAATGATCAATTGCTTGCTGTTAGGCTGCTTTTTGCTCAGTTGGAAGGAAAAGTCCGTTTGACCCCCGAAAAACACCCAAGGCTACAAATATTTGCCTTACTATTCAGGCCATTTTTGGCCTCCTGGAATATGGTCAAAATGCTTTATATAGTACATATATCATTTCATACAGTGTGTGCGTATTACTAACAGTTTTTCATTTTTATTCCAAAGATTTGCAAAAGCACATGAAATCAAGACATGCCTTGAGGTGCTGATTATTTGCTATTTACCTTCGTCTGTAAGTTGCTGGTTTTCGATGTCGTATGGGGGCAGATGCTTGTCCAAGAATTATAGCGCAACAAATAAAAAAAAACTTTAAATTGATCGCAAAATATGAGCAATTAAAGGTAATTTTCGTTTTTAAATTGTTTTCACTAGAGTATAGACATTCTGGAATAATCACTGTGAGAAATTAACGACAACTATCGATGTAAAACCGTAAATTTTGTAAGAATTAGTGTCCACTAAATTGGCTACGATGGAGGAAGGTAAAGTCTGCGTAAATAAAAAGAAAAAGACTAATTGGTTACCATCTGGTTAGCAAAACGCACATAATACTAGATTTCAAGATGAAGCTCATATTTCAATGATTCTTTCTACTAGTTAACATGGTGTAAGTGCAGACACTACTAGGATAAGACAACTGTAAGTTCGTGTAGCGTCCTTCCATGTCGTAAATGTATTTATTTGATGTCTGATGAAGTCATCAACTAAAGTGATGATTGGTGCCTGAATATCTTTGTATCCATTAAAGGTTTGAATCACTGGAAGGACAATGATATAGGCTCTTGGCCTCCATTCATCGTATTCTGTGTATTCATTAACTAATATTGTAACCCACTTGTCTTCTTCGTTGCTTTTGCCGACACTAATATCCCGCATTGTTGCCATTTTGGTTAACTCTAACTCTTTAAAGAATAATGGCTTTGTAATTTTTATTGTTGGTCTCGTCTTTTGATAATTATTTGGAAAGGTATATAATTTAATTTTACTGTCGTAATTCCAGGAAAATCTAAGTGGTTTTTTTTCTGCTTGCTCTAGAGTCCTTGGACGACAATGCATTCTACGTCACTCATAACAAAAACAAAACTGGTAACTCTTGTCATAATGAAAATACATATTAATTAGCACTTATAACGCATTTCTTCATTTTGAATCAATCTGATATTATTTTACATAAAATTCAAGAGTATTTGGCGATGGGCATATACATAAAGACAAGCTATTATGTTTAAATAAAAAGCGATATACAATATCAAGACTAGTAACGTGGCAGTTTAGTTCTTGACGTCATCGATAGCCAATGATTGGACAGCAAGTTCCCGCCAGAAATGAAGAACTTTGGGAGTTCACCAAGGTTCATTTGATACTGTTAGATGCCTTTGTTTTTTCTTTGTAGATATTTTCTTCATAATCATTTTGTTTAGAAAAAAGAATGATGCAAGTACAGAAAAACGATGGAATTTTTGTCTAAGTAAATTGATGGAATAATAATATAAAATAAGGCGACATCTTTCAAACATTTTAATTATTGATAAGTCAGTATGTTACGAAAAAGGTTCTTGCAGCCAGATATATATATATATATATTATATATATATATATATATATAGATATATACATACATACCATACATATATATATATATATATATAATATATAAATATATATATATTATATAATATAACACATTATCAGTGATAATGATTAACCCATACTTTTACCTGTAATGAAGCACTTGCCAATGCCACCTAAAATAACAAGTTAATTTTTCCAAACATTTACGCTCTTGGGGTGTTTGCTCTTGAATTAAATGGTTGGAAACACTAGAGGTATAATGATATGTGGTATTGGCCTCCAAATGTATTTCTCAGCTAAGAACATTACCTGCATTCGTCGCATCTATTGCCATAAACTCTTTCTGAAAAAAAAGAAATGTGTTGTTAATTGTTGGTCATCTCTCACAATGATTATTTGAAGTAAAATTATATTTTATAGTTTAAAAGTCAAAGAAATTTTCAGTAGCTTTTTGCTTACTGCTCTAGAGGTTTTGGATAACAACATGCGCCTCGATATTGAAGCAAAAAACTGGTAACGCTTCGATGAAAAACGTATGAAATAATTGCACTTTCTATGTGTTTCTTGATTATGAATCTATTTAAAAACATTCTGTTTAAAATTCAAGACAGTGACTTTGGTCACATAAAGAAAATTTAGATATTTCACTTCGGTAACCATTTATAGTTATTCAGTTTTGATATTGCGCCCTTTGACAATGGTCAACTTTAAATAATTTTCGAATATATGCATATATACCTATATATGTATATATATGAATACTGTCCGTTTCTGATTTCTCTTCCCGTCCACTGGACGGTGGTTCGATCCCATTGGGGGACGAAATTATTATCAACCAAAAATTCCCTTTCGGTACATACATGAAAATATATCAATTCCGAGGTAGAGCGAATTAGATATTAAAGGACATTTGTAGCTCGAATGATGTATATATATATATATATATATATATATATATATATATATATATATATTATATATATATATATATATATGTGTGTGTGTGTGTGTGTGTGTGTGTGTATATATATATATGTATATATATATATATATATATATATATATATATATATATATATATATATATATATATATACACACACATATACATACATACATAGATAGTATATACACATATTTACATATACACGAGAGAGAGAGAGAGAGAGAGAGAGAGTCAGTAACCGCCGCCATCAATTTATCCAGAAACGAACCAGAGGTCCATAGTGAAAACCAAGACTTGCAACTCTAAAGCAAGAACTTTACCTCAGGACACATTCTGTTGGCTATTGTATCGACTCTCGTTCTTAGATCTCTCCTGGGTTCTTTTGTGCCTCTCCTTCACAGAGAGAAATCAAAAGCGCTTTTGGGTAATCATTAATTCAAGTCTTTACTTTGAACCATGAGTCGCTTTTGTTCAACAGAGAATTTTCTCTCTGCCTTTGATAAAGTACCACTTTAGAAGTAAGTCTTGGAAGCCGTTAGATGCGCTTTCTGAGCTCCTGCGTTACTTGTGGAGCACGTCGTTGATGGCCTCAAGAGATGCTAGACGTGCTTTCTGGGCTCTCGCACAGAGAGCACGTCCTATGCTGCGATCAAGAGCCTCTTCACGCGTTCTCGTGGCTCCCGCACATAGAAGCACGTCTTGTGTTGCTCTCTCAAGAGTTTTTTAGACGTGCTTTCTGGCATTCGCTCTTGGAGCAAGTCGTATGTTACTCTCAAGAGCTTCTAGACGTGCATTCTGGCATTCGCTCTTGGGGCAAGTCGTATGTTACACTCAAGAGCTTTTAGACGGGATTTCTGGCTCCCACTCTTGGAGCACGTCGTATGTTACTCTCAAGAGGAGCAGGATAAGATTTCTGGGCTCTCACTCTTAGCGCCCGTCATATGGTGCCTTTAAGAGCATTTATGCGTGCGTTTTGGGCTCACGCTCACGGAACACGTCTTAAGTTGCTCCCAAGAAGCGTTAGACGTGCCCTCTGGGGTTCCGCTCTTGGAGCACATCATATGGTGCCTTCCAAAATCTCTGGACCTGTTTTTTTTTTCTGGGCTCCCCGCCGACGTCCTTGTTGAAAACATCATATTACAATTTTTGATAACAGTGTGTGACAGTTTAAAACTCGACAGAAGTTGCGCTTCAGATCTCAAGTTTTGATTCCGTACCAGTGTACTCATTTTTCAAGGACCTTTTATAAAAATCACATATACAGCCCCTGAAAACGAAGCTTGCAATAGTCTCAGCGTTGCTGGTTTTACAAACGTAGGAAAAGTGGTTTCTGTAATATTATTTTAGTTGAGGGTGCCTTTGACTGAACAGCAAACGCAGCCATCAACTCCATGTTTAATTAATCACCTGTGTCTTAAATGATAAGTGCACATTTCAGTTTTTTGTTTTTTGTATATAAACATGGAACTTAAATTATAAGTTGCGTATGTATTTGTATGAATATGAATATGGAATGGAAATTATGAAAAGTTATTTTTCAAGATACAACTGAAGAATTTATCTTATCTGAGGATAACCTCCTGCTCTTGAATATATGTGTGCTCATTACCGCTTGCATTACGTTTTAAGTGACGAAGTTCATCTAATAAATTGTTTTTGACGTGTAACTTTCTCCCTCTACCCAAGCAAGAAAAAAGTGGGGGAAAAATCAGCAAATTTTATTAGCCTGGAAAGAAGCAATATAACTTTTATGGCCGGAATGCAGCTTTGTCCTGAGCACCTTTCCTCGGGGGAAAGAAGAGAAGGAAAGAATTACCGTGACATTGTTTCTGACTAAAAGTTTACGGTGTTCGGTATGTGAAAGGGATTAAATACTATGTTTAAGAGAGTTTGTTTATATTTTTTTTTATGAAGGACGTTAAAATGTTGTGGTAAGGGGTGGGGAGGGGGAAAAAGCTATAATGATACCTTCTCGCAAAAGTACCACCTATTTTTACAAGTGATATCTTCATTCTTGACAAAGATTTTTGTAAATAATATATACGAGTATTTTTACGAAGTCATGTAAACTTGGTTTTTGTAAAGAACTTTCTATTGAGAGATGACTGAAGAATAATTAACGAAACACGAAAACTAAGTAAAAATGACATTTAAAAAAACGCGCAAAAGAAAAATAAAATTAGTCAAGAAGGATAATAGATATAAGTAGCATTAACTGCATATTATGGCAATAAAAAATTACTTGCTTTTATAGCTAATGTATTAAAATGTGGGTAAATAATTCAAGGTATTGCTTTAAGATGTGCGGCATCATTTTACTTAGTTTCAAGAGTTTCTAGCGTTGTGGTACAAGAACAGTTATTAATTTCTTACGATTAAAGGTGATGTCAAACTTGAGCGTTGTAGAACAACGGCATCAAAACTGAATAGCTGAGAAGAGAGAGAGAGTATGTTCAATTACACCTTACAGGTAAATGCCCTTCATAAGGAAAGGGTTACCACAGTGAAAATCTCTAAATATACTTTACCACTTCAAAACATTCTCCTCAAAGAACTGGTCTCATTTAGTTAGTTGATTCCAGAGGTTCACACTAGGCATCTAACACCTTTTATTAGAGTTGCACACTTCACACTTACAGTCCACCTTAAAGAATAGCTCGTAGTGGCATAAAACCAACTTGGTCTAAAACCAAACCAAATGGCCGTAAGATGACGTAACTTCCTTCCACGTGTCACCGTAAACTGCTCATACGGAGACGTTCAATATAGATTGGTATAAGAGTTCTGTCTCTCCCTTCAAGGCCGCCAACCTTTCTTTATTCAAAAGCAGGGATAGACGTCAACTCCCTATAACAATTTTCTAACAATAACAACTGACATGACCCTAAATAGTCCACATTTTTATCCCTCTGTTTAACGTCTGGTAGCAACCTCGTAATTAAGCTGCTTTTACCTGTGTTCAGTTTTTTAGAGAACACTTTGACTGCCTTACATTAATTAATCATTGTTAGGCTTTGACAAAACTTGAACTAATTACATCATTTGTTTTTTTCGTAGCAGGATTACAGCCCCCTTTGTTATCAGAAACGATTTCCTCTATGTTCTTCCAAAGATTAAGTAGTGATGTGTATGTGGATCTTAGCTTTTATTAATTTCTGATTTTATTTTCCATTTTCCTAGCTGCATTAGTAAGAAAATCTGCTACTTTGCTATTCACGCATAATTAAAAAGAAAGTATCTTTTCATATACTTAACACTGCTTTAGATATTTTACATACAAGACCGTAAACGTTTCCTTACAAATAATCTATGACTGTTCTGTAAACGAATTCCTTATTATCTTATACGCAAATTATAGCCATGAACTGCAATTCTGAAGCTTTCGTTATAGTGCTGTGCACACCATCACTAAGAAATCGGACGCACTGGTCACTTGCTGGGTTACCAACAAACGGTAATTAACCGCTCTGACTGTCGCGGCGACTATAGTTGGGTAATTTTCAGTTCCGTGGCATAAAATGATTCTCCAGATTACATAATTGGTTAAACGGGCATGAATGACCTCGGTAGATGCAACGCCGCCAGATGGTTTATAGTCGCCTCAGTTATCGGTCTTGATGAGCAAATCTCTTAGGTGACCAATCATCCTTCGCTTTCAGTGAGGAGTTTGCCATCCTTCTTCTACGCGTTTTTTATTAATGAGAGTTGTGGTGCGTCATCGCACGTTGACATTTCTATAGACACGACAGTTATATTCCATCTAAAATATATTTAAGCTTTTAAGCCACAACTTATTAGGGATCTATAAGAAACTTTAGTATACAATACTATTCTTTTACAGTCATGAATAATTGCCACGTGCAGGTAGGTATGAGAGTGATAAAGATACCATCTCCAAAATGTTCGTAACTCACACCATTATGATCAGTGTATAAGAAGCATGGAAATAACTCTCACCCTAACCCTAGATTATGTCTGGATGCAGAGGTAGGAGCACATTTTACTTTTCCGGCGTCTATTTCCGAGAAAGGCGGAGGCCTACAAAACACCTATGTCGGGAGTTTGACGTACATTTCTGGGCTCCATTACGGCGTCAATAAAAAGTTACGACTCTTGCATGGAACGTGATGTCTACAACATTTTTACTCTCTTGTTTCAACTCAGAAAGTCTATTTTTGATACCTTTTTTTTCGCGGAGGTGGGGGGGGGGCGCGTGAGCTGGGGGGGGGGGGGGGGGGGGGCTGGCGTCCAGAGGGTGGAGTATACTAATTCCTTTGGAACGTTTTCATTTATTTCAACATCACCGCTCCTTTCTGTGCTTACGCCTTATGTTTACTGTTTAGATGACTGTTACGCTACTTCTGAATAATGTTTTCTGTCGGGTAATTGTAGTTTTATAACCCACCTGTCTCTGCTCCATACTTTTATTCTTCTCTCTATTCCATTTCTGGCTCCTTTGCCGCTGCTTCGCCTTTCCGACGCTACCAATTCAGTGAAGCCTCCATTTCTGAAATAATTTGTTCTTTCTAACTGCCAAGTTTCACTGCTTCGTGTTCGAAAAATTAAGGCCTAAATTTAAATTAGATATGCAAACCTGGATCTAGAATACGTTCACTATTAAAAGGAAAGAACATACCGAAGTGACTATTCTAAGAAGTCCTCACTATTGAAAAATCTGTTTTCGGTGAACTAGTGCTACAAACATAGCGATTCATCTACAGATAGTACTGCATATACCAACATCACTTATGAAAACTATTTCCCGATCAGTACATATTCACAATATGGACTGTAAATCAAGGCTCTTATTCTTCTATCAACATCAACTGATAAAATCTGTGTAGACAAGTAAAATTAGTATTGGTAGGCTATTCCTTTTATCTGGAGGACTAATATTCAGACGTGGGTTATAATGCGTCAACTGACACATTATATCAATGTATGTAATTGGAATGTTCACCCAAGATAACACGAGTCTGATTTACATGTTACATGATCCCCGGGGAATTGTTCTGTCACCAGGTAATTCCCTGAGATCAGAGAATCGTTTTGATGGATGGTGATGCTAATGTTCATTTATAATACAAATGAAAGGAAAAAAATCCCGTTGAAGGCAAATGACTTACGGTACAGTTCTCTCAGTGACACCTTAGAATAAATAGCTTTTGGAGGATTTCATAAGAATCTTTTTGTTATCATAGTAAGTAATTAGCTTTTAATTGAGTAATCATTTAGATCTTGCCTTGATTCGGTGGTATATTGCTAAGTATTTTTCATACAAAATAAACAGTGAATATTCTTCTACTATATGATAAACAATTCTAAACGAGTTTTCGCCATTCATGTATGTGTATCTTTTATTAGTCTTTGTGTAGAACCATTCGTACCTTCCTTACAACGCCTCAACATTTAGAAGTTAGACTCCTCGGATCAATTAAAATATATCGTATTTATTTTAATTTTCGTTGTTAAGAAGTCTTGTACATAAATTTCAGTAGAGTAGAAAGGAAAAAAAATGAATATCTTTCATCTCTGTTTATAACGTTTTCTTTATGAAGGTATTGGTTGTGATAAAGAACAAATAAATCACATAGAACGAGCTCTTTATCATATAAGTTTTCAAAACAGCATTTGGAAATGTTGCCTGTCGTCCTATTTATAGCTTCCAATTTCAACTTCAACAGTTCTTCTAATTGTGTTCCTGAAGTTTGAAATTTTCACCCTGGTTAGATTGACTGAATTTTTAAAAGTAGATTCTAAGAAAGTTATACGATCTCTTTTTTTTATGATAACAGGATCATCGTGTTATGAGACGCTGCCCCTGATCTAAGAATTCTCTTCATAAGATATCTATCTAGCTTTCTGTATAGTTACATGATTTTATATATATATATATATATATTATATATATCTATATATATATATATATATATATCATATATTATATATACATAGTATGTATTTATCTATGCATGTATGTATTTGTATGTATATAACTCACTGAGTACACAGCCACGATACACAAAATAAAGATAGCAATATGGTTGGTAACGTAAACGGTAGGGAGATTAAACATGACTTGTTTTGAATTCGTATTTTCTTAATATTCAAAACCTTATGTGATGATATCAAACAAATGCTTTGCGGTTTAGGAAATGTTGGAGCAGAAATACATTCGGAAAACTATGACTTTTTTTAAACTAGTAAAATGGTGATATAACAATAGCTCCATTTTCATTCAGGTTTAAAGGGCTCTGTAAATAGGTTACCGAAAATGGTACAAGATTAAGGGATTTACAGCTTACTGGAATACAATATCGCATGTTTATATCAAAAGCATTTTTGCATGGGTGTGTCCAGGAGGCGGAACTTTTATAATATTCGCTTTCCGCTTTATGCTTGGTTTATTCCTGTGTCGTAGAGACACAATATTACCTTTCTTGTGCATTTGGATTAAGAATATAAATGAAAAAAAAAACATCATTAATTGTATTAGCTTTAGTATAGACAATGCTTACCTTGCATTGGCATTTTAGAACGCCATAATTGTACAGTGATTATCAAAGTAGCACGAAAAAGAATTTATATTCCGGTCATAGTGACGTATGATAATCATTGTTTTTAATTAATTAATTAATTAACTAATTGAATGTTCTTTAAATTCATAGCATGTTCTTTTTTTCGCTCTACAAAAATAATTGCACAGTATCATTAACAACTCACTAAGCAGATTTGAATAAATGTAAGTCAAATTGTCCATTTTCGCTTATATCAGGAATGTAGAATGATATGAACAATGGGGAACAATTGTAATCTGTATCAACAAATTTGAAAAGAGGGTAGTTAGAGAATGGGATAATAACATAAACAGTGAGGATGGCTTTTTTTGAAATAGGAAGTAATGAAAGAATAATTGTCTTAAGAGAGAAAGTATCTTGTATGCTTTTTCTGCTTTGAGATGTGACCATACAAGAATAAACTTTGTGTGTAGACACAAATACTATATATTTCATATATGTATACATTCATACATACATACACACACATATATATATACGTATATATATACACTAGCTGACCCACAAACGACCGCTGCCCAGGAAGACTTTGAAGGATTTTCGCAGAAAAAATTTTCCTACACTGTGTGAATGTCCCCATTTATCCAGAATTACTGGTTTTGGTGACCTTTGGTATCAGGATTATTGTTGGTTGACTGTCCCCATTTGTTGTTGGACTTGGTTGGCATTTATTCCAGGAAATTACTGTGGTGGAACCTGTCCCATTTATCCAGTATTACTGAGGTAACTGTCCCTTTTTTCTCCAGGTTTTATTGTGGTACTGTCCCTTTTTATCCAGGTTGTTACTGTAGTAGACTGTTTCCATTTATCCAGGTTTTCTGTGGTGACTGTCTCTTTTATCCAGGTTTTACTGTAGTGACTGGTTTCCCATTTATGGCCAAGTACTGTGGTGACTGCCCTCCCCATTTATCCAGGAATTACTAATTGGCCGACTGTCCATTTATCCAGGAATTACTGTGGTGACTGTCCCATTTATCCAGGAATTACTTGGCGTGGGTGACTGTCCATTTATCCAGGAATTACTGTTTTGACTGTCCCATTTATCCAGGAATTACTGTGGTGACTGTCCCATTTATCCAGGAATTACTGTGGCGACTGTCCCATTTATCCAGGAATTACTGTGGTGACTGTCCCATTTATCCAGGAATTACTGTGGTGACTGTCCCATTTATCCAGGAATTACTGTGGCGACTGTCCCATTTATCCAGGAATTACTGTGGTGACTGTCCCATTTATCCAGGAATTACTGTGGTGACTGTCCCATTTATCCAGGAATTACTGTGTTGACTGTCCCATTTATCCAGGAATTACTGTGTAGACTGTCCCATTTATCCAGGAATTACTGGGTTGGCGACTGTACCATTTATCCAGGAATTGACTGTGTTGACTGTCCCATTTATCCAGGAATTACTGTGGTGACGTCCCATTTATCCAGGAAATTACTGTGTTGACTGTCCATTTATATTCAGGAATTACTGTCCGGTGGAACTGTCCCATTTATCCAGGAATTACTGTGGCGACTGTCCCATTTATCCAGGAATTACTGTGGTGACTGTCCCATTTATCCAGGAATTACTGTGGAGACTGTCAATTTATCCATTGGAATTTACTCGGTGGACGTCCCATTTACTGGGAAATTGGCTGTGGGACTTGTCCCCATTTATCCAGGAATTAACTGTGGTGACTGTCCCATTTATTCAGGAATTACTGGTGGGGACTGTCCCGATTTATCCAGGAATTACTGAGCGTGGACAAGACTGTGGTCCCATTATATTTTTCCTTAGGAACCAAAATTACTGTGGTGAGCTGTCCCATTTATCCAGGGAATACTATGGTGACTTGTCCCATTTTATCCAGGATTGCCACTGGAATGGTGACTGTCCCATTTATACTAGGAATTACTATTGGCGGACTGTCCCATTTATCCAGGAATTACTGGTGGACGTCCCATTTATCCAGGAACTTTACTATTTGGCGACTGTCCCATTTATCCAGGAATTACTGTGGTGACTGTCCCATTTATCCAGGAATTACTGTGGTGACTGTCCCATTTATCCAGGAATTACTGTGGTGACTGTCCCATTTATCCAGGAATGACTATGGCGACTGTCCCATTTATCCAGAATTACTGTGGTGACTGTCCCCATTTATCCAGGATTTACTTTACTGTGGTGACTGTCCCATTTATCCAGGAATTACTATGTGACTGTCCCATTTATCCAGGATTACTGTGGTGACTGTCCCCCATTTATCCAGGAATTCTGTGGTTACTGTTCCATTTATCCAGGTTTTACTGTGGTGACTGTCCCTTTTATCCAGGTTGTACTGTAGTGACTGTTCCATTTATCCAGGTTTTACTGTGGTGACTGTCCCTTTTATCCAGGTTGTACTTTAGTGACTGTTCCATTTATCCAGTTTTACTGTGGTGACTGTCCCTTTTATCCAGGTAGTACTGTAGTGACTGTTCCATTTATCCAGGTTTTACCGTGGTGGCTATTCCATTTATCCAGGTATTACTGTACTGCTGTCTCTTTTTATCTAGGTATTACTTTGGCGACTGTCCCATTTTATCCATATATTGCTGTGATAACTGTCTCTTTTATATAGGTATTACTGCGCTGATGTCCATTTTTTTCTTTATTGGTAGGTTTTATTGTGCTGTCTGTCATTTTTATCCAGGAATGACTGTAGTAGTGACTCTTCATCTTGTCCAATTATTACTGTGCCGATAGCCCTTTTTATCCAGATATTACTTTGGGTGACTGCCCCATTAACCTCGCCCCTAAACATAAACACCCCCCCATCTAAACCTAAATACACCCCCTACTAAACCTAAACACATGCCCTCTGAACCTAAACACAAATCTTGATACAGAATTAATAATCATAGGAGAGAATAGCATTTTCAGTTTAAATGTCTATGGGCTCGAGTAATGAAATGATTCATGATAAACACGTAGACTTTATTTAACACATAAGTTTCAAGAGACGGGGAAGGGGGAAGAAGGAAATTGACAATGATGGCCACGTATCAAATTTTGTCTAGATCGGGTAAGCATTTTCCGATTTCTGCAGTGCATGCATATACAAATTTTCAAAGATTCACTGTTATATATATACATAAATATATATTAATATATATATATATATATATATATATATATATATATATATAGATATATATATCTATATATATATATATCTATATATATATATATATATATATATATATATATATATATATATATATATATATATAGATATATTAACTGATATATCTATCTATATATATATATATATATCATATATATATATATATATATATATATATATACTATATATATATATATATCTATTATATATATATAAATATAGATATATAGATATATGATATATATATATATAGATATTAGATAATCTAATGTATATATATAGTATATGATATAGATATAATATTATATATATACATTAGGTAGGTGTAAATATATAAATAAATAATCTATCTATCTATATATTAATAATATATATACATATATCTATTCTAATATACTATCGATATTATTATATATATATATTATATCTATATGAGTAGGTAATATTAAGATTAATTCATTTCTAATATCTTATCTATATCTTATATATATAGATATATATATATATCTATATATATATATATATATATATATATATAGATATATATATATATATATATATATATATATATATATACATATATGTTAACATGGTAGATGAAGATGTTACAACTTAGTAATCTCATTAATGAATTCTCCAACGATGATAATTGATGAGAAATGAGACTTGATTAGACGGAAAAATCTATTGTTAACGAATGCAATTTTGTACACCTAAAACAATTAAATATCCCTTTGTCTTTTGGAATAGTATAACTTTCTGATCATTATATCATCAAAAGTTGTATACTTTGGTAAAATCCACAATTATAGATCTTAATAGATATCTTGAAACACAGAGAGAGAGAGAGAGAGAGAGAGGAGAGAGAGAGAGAGAGAGAGAGAGAGAGAGAGAGACGAGAGAGAGAGAGAGAGAGAAAGTAATTTAGTTATAATGAAAGAATTCTGAAGTTAAATTTATCAGTAAAGTAAATAGGAATGAAGGGATAATCCAGAGAAGGAAATAGATAGTTCGTAAAACAATACAAAAGCCATTTTTTACATGTGAATACTCAACATTAAGTCTAATTTTCCTCTAAAATTA